>NW_005841935.1:1202161-1235280 GCF_000455745.1 Alligator sinensis
TGTGGGGGGGGGGGGGCGCATGCTCGGTGGCGAACCCGGAAGTGGACCAGAAGTACTTCCGGTCCACTACTGGGTCCACCATGGAACGCACTGGGGGGCCCCCTGTGCTCCCCCCAGCTCGGTGATTGGCTGTAGGGGGAAGTGTTTCTGGTCCACTTCCGGGTCTGCTGCCGAGTGCACTGGGAAGCCCCTGTGGGATCCTCCATCCGCCTCATCATCGCAAGGTTCACAAGCCACCTGGTACCGTGACATATGTAGAAAAAAAACATTTAAAGCTGTGTCTATGTCCATGTCCAAAATTGCCAAATCTTTCCGAATCTCTCCAAATTGATTCAGAAGGTTCCAATTCGATTTGGAGACATTAAAAGGTCTCCTGATTCAATCTGGATTCGGACATTCAGCCACCAAATCACCCCAAATCTCCGCTGATTTGAATCAGTGACTGAAGCTTCGCACAGCCCTAATACTCACCTATACAAAGATCATTTGATGTTTAATCTCTCACCACAGAGTTTTTAATATTACAGTAAGACCCAAAGACATCAGTCAGGATTGAAGTTTCTCTTACCAAGCACTGAACACAGAACAATATAGTTCCTGTCCAGAAAGGCTTTCAATGTAATTCAAGCCGTGCTTAAAAGGCACTGGGCTGGGACTTGTATCTGGGTTCAGTTCCCAGCTCTGCCACATATGACAGAACAAACCACCTGAGGCCTGATTTACAAGAGTATTTAATAAGCAGCCTGAAGATGTAGTTAAGAGAGTAGTGGGATTTACATAAGGGGCTAAAGATGTTAGGTGCTCAACTTACATTAAAAAGTGAATAGGATACAAACACATCTACCTTTAACATTCCACCAAATGCCCATCTAGATCGTTAGATGCTTTAATACTTAAATCAAATTTGGCATTTAGTTTCTTTAAGCTTCAACTCCCCATGTGCAAAGCAAGAAAATTTCCCTGTGCTTCGTCTCATCTTAAACCTTGGGAGGCAGAAACAATTACCCTGGTACAGTGCTCAGCATAATGAGAGTCCAAAATTGTGGGTCTACAAAACCAGTAATATGAATAATGTGCAAGAGGCAAGTGTAGTAAGAGGAAGAGAGAGTGGAGGATAAGAATTATTAAATTTGTCCACCCACCTCTGTTCAGGGCCATGCAAAATCATGGTACTAGCTATTCAACAATTCTCTTACCTGCTAATTTACATTTTGCAGCTTGGAATGGAAGTGAATAGAACTGCTTGTCTAGTTTGTATACTTTGTTGTTTTCAATAAACTCACTGAAACCATAATCGACATAGCATACCTAATAATTGAAAGGGAAACACAAAATTATTCTTCTAGTTTTAAAGATTGCTCCGAGTATATTCTCTGTGGTATTGCATCCCCTTGTGTCAGCTGTTAAATAAAAATGTTTTTCACCAACAAGATATCCGATTTGCAATAGTATTATGGACAAATTCTTCAGGCCAATGCAATACGAACAAGAGTGGATGACAGGAGGGTTTGCCTTCAAACTTTCTTGAAAGCACTACTGTCAGGCTTGTCAGCCTTTCGCTGGAGCAACAGTATTTAAAAGCTATGCACAAATTGCACTTTCCAGTTGGCTTGCTATCAAACATTGTATGCAAAACTGGTAGTAACAGAGTAATACTGAACTTCATGTATGTAACGATCTGAGTTAAACTTATACATGTTATTCCAATGCAGCTCTATAACTTTACTATTTCCCCCTATCAAAGCAAAATGGAAATAGCTCAGTGGGAATGAGTGCTCAATGACAGTTTGAACAAGACTGGTAGTAATGGTGCCTCATTCATTAGAAGGGTACACAGAAGATCTTTTCCCCCATTCCCCACCATCTTTCTTAACTACAAATTACATCATCTTAAAACCTAGCATAAATGTCAGGCTCAGGGAGGTGAACTTAAGTCTTTCTGAAAAATTCTGAAATTGACACACCGGTTGTCAGCAAGGAGAAAAGAAGTCTTGTTTTCAGAGTGTGCAGCTGTTCTTGCAGCGCAAGACAGACCTCCATAATACTGGGAGGAGCGGGAGGAAAACTACAGGCCCATCGTTTTTCATATTCTTATTTGTGAATTTACATCTGAATATAAAACTTTTGGAATAGGTAAGCAAGTTGTGGGTGAACTATGCTTATTTGCAGAATGAAATGGTCTGTTAAGCAGATCCTGGTGCAAGATTCATTATGACTAGGAAAGAAGAGACTATGCAGAAAGAGCACAGTTTAAGGTTAGCTAATATAATAATACAGTGCCTTCACATAAAAAACACTTGAAACTTCTCATGCATTTAGTTTGGTCACATTCTAGTTCAGGGGTCAGCAATGTTTTTAATCGGAGTGCCAGAAACACCCCAACCTCCATCCATACCTCAGCTTGGCATGCCAGAAACAGGAGAGCCAAGACGGGCCCGATCCTCATTAATGGCGGTAGCTGCACACATGTCTCTGGGCACATAGCGAAGGAGAAGCTGGGGATGCGCTGCCCTGGCCCCGTCCCCACTGTGCATGCAGCCACCATGGAGCTGGTGCCAAAGCTGCAGAGCCTGGCACAGCTGTTCGCAGTCTGCCTACCACCTGCGGCAGCCGTCCAGAGCCTGGGGCAACTACAGCAGGCAGCCAAGAGGCTGCAAAAAGGTCCTGTAGCACCATGTGCCCAGAGGCCTATGTGCAGCCACTGCAGCCACAAAGCCGGTGCCAAGGATGTGGAGCCCTGTGCAGCTGTTTGTACCTTCCTGACTGCAGCCAGTCTGAACTCTGGGCAGCTGCTACCTGCCATGCAGCTGAGGCTGCCTGCAGCAGTGCTTGCTGCCTCCCGGCTGCCTGTTGTGAGCAGCCCAGGCTCCATGGCCAGCTGTAGCTGCCCACAGCCTGGCATGAGGAAGGTTGCTGATCTCTGTTCTAGTCCTTTGCAACCAGAGCCAGGAGAAATGCATCTGTTTGGTTCTACAGAACAAGGGACAAAGTGAAGTTGCAATAGCATAAGGAGTTTAAACACACATCTTGAAACAGGTTATAGACCAGAATGCAGAAGGTAGTATACCCAATCTGAATAAAAGGTGCTTGTAAGCCTGAGCTCACCAGTGTTAAATTGTCAAACAGGAAGGAAAAAGCAATAGTACTATATAACTAGAAGCAAGGGCTCAGAATTCTAAATACTGGCATTTGCATCCCAAACTGTAAGATTAAGATAGTGCTTCCAAGCCCCAGAAGCATGTTGAAGGTGCATTTATTAGTTTAGCAGAATGATTACAATGCAGAGCACCACAGAATACTCAAAATACATTCAGGAAGGGAAAAATGCTGACAATCCCATTTTCTTTAGTCAGAGAGAAGTAATCTTTAAAATCACTTAGTGTTTTATGTAATTAAGAGAAGCAGTTTGTTGTTGTAAGGGGTTGTCTCCTCATGTTTTGTGTCTTTAGTAGAGTGCCAAAACATAAGTATGCTTGCCTTCATTCTGTTGTCTTCAACTGCAATCATCTGAGCACGCAACCAGGCATCTTCTTCAGCATGTGCAGCAACAAGCTGTCCTGGACTTACAGACTGCATTAGTAATGCTGTTGGACTCTGACTATAATATTCTTTCATCTCATCTTCCATCAGTTCCTGAGCAGCAGAATAGTCTTTTCCCACATACCTACATTTTTTTCCATGGGGAGAAGTAGGGAAGAAGGAGGAAATCCACCAAATGTGTTAGTGTAGGAACAGAAAAGTTCAACAGATACAAAAACAAAAGTGTATTTATGTAGGTAGATAGTCACTTTAGTACCTGAACTTTCCTTTGTCAAAAACAAAAATACACAAGGAGTGGTAAAGTGTTCACTGAAGTGAAGAACTGAATATAAACTTTATGTACCAGAACACAATGCTACATACAAGTCTACAGAAACCAGCTGTTTCTGGAAATTTAGAATCAAATCCGACTGATGACCAAAGAAAACTGATGGTCGACTAGCCTATCTAGCACAGTGGTGCTCAACCTTTCACCTGCAGGTCAGATGTGCAGTGCCCTGTCCTTCTATAGGCCAGATCCAGCTGGTGGTCCTGATCCAGTGCCTGGGGCAGGCGTGGTGGGCACCATCTGGCCATGCAGGCCCCACAGGGGAAGGGGGTATGGCCCAGCTCCAACCCAGATGAGGAGCAAGAGGGCGTAGCCTGGCTCTGCAGGGGGAAGGAAGTGCGGCCGGGCTGTGGCCAGCCATGCAGGGCTTGAGATTTGTGAATTTGGTGGGTGGAAAAGGGTAGCTGTATTAATGGCCAATGTATCCCCTGCAGCCAAATTTCCTGACCCCAGCAGGAGCCCCGTGGGCGGGATTCCAAGGCTCCATGGACTGTATTTGGCCTGCAGGCCAGAGGTTGAGCACCACCCCCAAGCAAGTTAAAGTGCTCGATTAAGCATCTCACTTGCATTCTGCTCTCAAAATGATTCTCCCACACACTATTTCTAACAATCCAAAACTGAGCAGCTTCAACTAACCTCCTATCACGCTAGTTAAAATCCAATTTTAACCTGATTAAAATTCTGCTGGAAAGATACCATCCAAACACCAGTCTCAACTGAATACTGGAAAGCAGGAGAAACACCAATCTTATCCATGGAAATAAGTAATATTGAATGCTACTGACGGTGCTGCAACCAGCATCATCTTATCCTCTTGAGTCTGTCTCGCATAACTCGTGAATAATACAGAAAACAGAAAAAAACTGCAATCATGCCAGTGGGGAGATGAACTACAATCATTCTTCCCCCATGAGGGCAGTTATTGAAGCACTTCTTTCTTCCCATAGCAGAGACCTGAAATTCAGGTAAAAGACAATTTAACTCTGAAAAAAAAAAATTAATCAACTTCCTCAGAAGGCAGATGGAACTCTATAAAGAAAATATATTGCACCATTTCCAAGCATGGTCTAGTCACCTAGAATGTCCAACTCCTTTCCAATAGCATCGATGAAGTCCAATCAACAGAAGCTGCAGGAGAAAGACACTTCTATCTCCAATCACAGTTAACATATTTCATTGACTTATGAGACAGGAGAGATGACGTTTGAAGTACCATTTCTACTGCCAATAATCTAAACCTTAGGATTCACCCTTTGAAGAAAAAGGAGATTTTGGACAAAAAAAAAAAAAAAGAGTGCTATGGTATCTAACAAGATCACCGAGTTAAGACATGGAAGATGTGTTTTTCCCTTGCCGTTACTATTGGCTTGCTTTGAAACCTTGAGCAATTGCTTAATTTCTGTTCCTGAGTTTCCTTCACATTTTACAGCTGGGCAAGAGACAGATCTTCTCTGTCAAGTGCCATGGAGATTTATAAAAAAAAAAAAAATTAAGAACTAGCTGCATCATTCACCACAAAAAGCAAAAAGGTAAGTCTTAATCTGTTGGACAGATCTATAGGTCCCCTGAAATGGTATTGTTAAGGTCTTGGATCAACAAGTCCTCAACTTCTAAAAGGCCACTATCCCTCTTCCCTCCTCTTCTCGTTCCTTTAAAAGAAATCTCAACTTCTACTCAAGTTCCTCCCCTTCCTGGAAAGTAATAAACACCAGGAGAAGTACCAAGCTCAGCTGGGCTGCCAAAAATGATGAACAGACATTTTTCATGTAGACTTCACTAACAGTGTTACTGTATTTTCTCACATAATGCATACTCCAAAATAAGACGCGCACCTCATCTCTGGAATGTTGAATGAAGAAAAAACATCTTTCTTTAAAAACTTCAGTACGTATTTTCACTGGAAAATAGAAGGGGGAGGAGGAAGCAAAAACTACCTAGCTGCAGGACACAGCAGGCACAGCTGGCTGCCCATCTGGCTCCAAGAAGGGCTGAGCAGTTCAGCTATACCAGGATGGGGCCCACAGCTGAGTTAAGCAGCTGTAGGATGAACTGAATTGCATGATCCCTCCTTGAGTTGACTAGTCCCAGAGCTGACTTGTCAGATGCTGCTGGGTGCTCACTCAACTCGAAGAAGAGCCAGGAGGTTTGGACTCCTACATAAATTGGGCTCTCTGTTCCATGTATCACCTTGTTTAACACCCCCCACTCCAATTTCCAGTAGTAATTTTGTGCAAAAAGGTGGATAACCCTATTTAAGTAAACTTGGCATTACTGATTTTTATGGTGCAGGAAGTCTTCTATCTTAAATGTCAATGTCAATTTTGATACTGGCAAAATGTGAGAGAGAGGGGTGGAGCTAAAATACGGTGTCAAGTAAGAAATGCATGCTAAAACTATTTAAAATATATTATTCTAATATTATAAAAGCCTGTCTGTTTGTCTGACGGAAACAGCCAATCAGAGTGCTTCAAGTGTGGGGGAGCGCCGCCATGATTCCGAAGCCGTGCCAAATACCAGACAGAGGGTGGGGGAGCCGAAGCCAGCAGCCCTAGCCTCAGCTCCCCCACCCCACTCCCTGCAAGTGGTGCCAAGGACCGGACAGGGGTTGGCTCCCCCACCCGCTCCCTGCAAGCGGCAGAATAGCGGCAGCATGGGGCGTCAGGTGGCAGCACTCCATCCCAGCCCCCTCCCCCATCATTCTTGACAGGCAGTTGGCTAATATAAAAATAAAGTCTCAGAGAGGGTTTAGCCCAGTTACTGAAAGCATAACCCTATACCAGGGTTAATGCACACAGAATGTATTTTTCAAGAATTAGGTCTCTCAATGTAATTCAAAATGTCTTCATGTCAGAATCCATGTTGAAAGCAATTTTAAGAATTTTAAAATTGAGCTTTGAAAGCAAATCTCAAAATTATATTCTATATGAACAGTTAAGGCACTCAGTATTAAAGACTAGAACAGGAAGAAAGAAAAGCATATGGCATTTTCCCAAGTCTGACAAATAAGATCCTGTGGGGAAAGAAAAAACTAGGCCCATCATTCTTATTAATGCAAAGTATGCATAAGGCTTGACTGCTTTAAATCTTCTCACTTAGGAACATTTCTTTGATTACACTGGCCATTTTTTTTTAAAAGGCCATAATCGTTGCCACCAGTTGACTGACAACTGGTTGGATGGAACTGCAATTAATTTTGAGGTCTTAGTGGATATCAGACTCAACAAAAGTCAGCAATGTGATACAGGTGCAAAAAGGCTAATGCAGTTTTGAGGTGCTTCAACATTAGTATTAGGTATAAGCAATAGATGATTATGGCACTACTCAGTACTGGTTAATCCCTATCTAGAATATTGTGTGCAGCTAAAAATGATGTGGAGAAGTTAGACAGGGTGCAAAGGTGAGCAATAAAAATAATAATAAAAGGGCTTAGAATCCAAGCCATATGAGGAAAGGTTAAGAGCAATATGCATGTTCAGTTTGCAGAAAGTGGTAATTAAAGTAGGAGGGAGAGAACATGATAGCAATTTTCGAGTATCCAAAGGCCTGCCAAAAAGGAGAGAAAGAACACCTTCTCTCTCTCACTGAAGAGGATAGGACGTGGAGTAATGGCTTGCAGTCTCAGCAAAGAAGGTTTAGATGGGACATCAGGGAAAAAAAATATTCACTGCCTCTGTTCTAACAGTAGAGTAGACTGCCTAGGGAACCTGTGGAATCCCCTTCATTAGAAAATGTCAAGAAGCTGGTCAGACACGGGTCAGTGATGATTTGGGACTAGCAATACCTGTAGCGGGATGTGAAGAGGAACAGCTGGAAGTCCAAGGACTCCCAGAAATGCATCACTTAGAGATCGCAAGCAAAGAGCTCTGCAGCTCAGAGCAGTTGGATATAGGAGAGAACCATGTTCAGCAGCAAAAGAATGAAGCTGAGCTCCACAATGAGCTTGATTATGAAACAAGATTAAAGAGTAGGAATTAGTTTATTGAAGGGATAGTATGATAGAAAGGGAAGCCCTGCATCTCCAGTTAGGATGCATGATGAGTCAAGTTCCAGTTGCAGGCCACAGAGTGCAAGATCAATATGAGGGTGTTTGGTTCTCCTATACTTTGTGTTTGCTGGTTGCTGGGAAGGAATTCTTCCCCCTGTTTCTATTGGTGTTTTCAGGTGTTGTGTCTGATGGTTGTGCAATAGCGTTGTCTGCCCAGTTAAAAAAATTGTAAGTGTTTGTACACTTGCATGACAGTTTAGATATAGTTTTGCCTTGAGGAGGGTGTTGGACTTGATGACCACCTGAAATCCCTTCCAGCCCCACATCTATACTCAGGACTTTTCTTGCCAATTATTAGATTAAAGTTCAAACAGTTCGTTATACAACTAGGTTACTATTTTATATTCATCGCTTGAAGTTTGTTGCAAGTGTATTGTTTATACAATACTATTTATTACTTTTAAACTTCAATAAAGTACCTAAACTGTACAGCTTCTTGATAGGACCCTTATAGACCTTTTGCTTTGCTCTCTGCCTGCCCCCTCCTTTTTTTTTTCTTTTCTTTTTTTTAAATAAAGCACTCTGCTCAATGCGATTCTAACATCTAATCAGACAAGGCATATCTGCTGGGAAAACAAGTATGGTTTGTTTGTTTTTTAATTTTTCCCAGTGTCACAGGAAATTTAACATTACATTTTTCCTATACAGCCACTTTATGGGCATGTAAAGTTAACAAATATAGTCCCTCTTTCTATGCATGCAGTAGGCAGATAGTAAAATGCATTCTTTCTGTGTTACTGTTAGTTAATAATATATCTATCACTGAAATTTTTGCTTCCCTCCCCTGAAGTACACCATCTGAGCCAAGGGGTGAGAATGAATGTACAGACTACAAAAAAGTAAGAAAAATAAAATTAAAAAAAAGTCTTATGAATTAAAACTTACCTGATGACAACTTCATTAGTGTTGTACAGCTCTACTATCAACACAGATGGGGATGCTTCAGCTGGAACAATTAAAGGAGGGACAGTTAAATTTTCTGGACACTGTTGCTTGGCCTCTTCCATTAGCAGAGTGTGCTCTCGCTCCACCACTGCCTTAATATCTTTGTGTATGTGGATATTTTCAGTGACATTCAGATTCTCATCAACAGACTTTTGCGGTTTAGCATAAAGGATTGCCTTTTTGGGGTTGTCACATATTTGGTCCACAGTACAGACATCAGATAGTAAGTCAAGATTATTCAAAATATCTTCAGGAAATTTTACTTTGTATGCATCTTCATACACCTTGGGAAGTGCATTAGCCCAAAGACCACTGGAATACTTGAGCAAAATTTCTGCAACTTTCTGTTTGAAGTCACTGTTATATGAAGCAGATTTGATCTCCATAATTGGTTTTAGCAAAGGGTCTGCTTTTGAAGAAGTAAGGTTTTGAGATTTTCTTTCATGATCTAAACCACTCTTTATAAAATGTTTTTTCTTAGCAGGGTAAAGGAGTACATCTGTTTGCCCACTAGTGCATGCTGTTTCCACCTTTAAAAAGAAAAAAGACAAATCAGATTAAATTATTTGAATTACTTACAAATTAATAAGCAAACACTAAGTCACTCATTTTATACACAGAGCCAGACCTCCTCAATTATTTCCAAAAATCTGGGTGTGCACTATTTGCAAGGAAATACAGTAATACCGTTTAGCTGCCAGCCACAACAGAGAACAGCGTGCAAGGCATTAGCCCTGGACCTGAGGGAGGCTGCACTGTTCTCAGCTGAAATTGCAGAATGCAACATTCACAATTGAAAGGTCCTAAAAACCTTCCCGGAGCAGCTGCAGGTAGTTCTAGTGCATCTGCAATCCATGCATTGGTGACCTACTGCCTCTGTAGATACTAACTATTACATTATACCAAGGATCTCCAGTCCCCTCTTCAGTGGATGAACACTAAATTTTACAATGTCACCAATGACAAAGAAATTTGATGGCACATTTTTAGAGAGTTTAGAGCCTGCCAGAAAGGCTTCTGTCTAAAGGTGTGTGGTTGAAAGTTTGCAAGTTAGCTCATTTTCAAGAGCCTAGATGAGGGGCACAGAAAAGGGACTGTCTACCCTACAATGAATTGATCAGGTGGAGCACACCAGCTCATGTGGAAAGGAAAGCCAGGAATTCAGGGAGAAGGTATCGGGGAAGATATATGTACATGTGAACAGAAAACACAGTGGAAACAGAAGCAGCTAGAATGAGGAGGAAAGACTATTTTAGATCCTTTCAAATTTTATCAGCGTTTGGACTTATTAAACTATGTGAGAACTCCCATTGGGAGTGAAGCAGAATCCAATTAAATGGAAGAATATAGAGTGGGCTAGCAAAACAAGGCTACCATTTCCTTCCAGTGGCATCACTAATAAGTAGGTGTTGCAGAGCAAAAGTTGGTAGAATCATGTCCCATGATAAAGCTGCATTTCTTTGGCCAGCACAGGGTGCCTCAGTGCAGAGGTTGCCCGCTGGCTAACTGCGCTGAGGCACCCTGTGCCCCAGGCAGCCACCTCCACCCCCCACCCACCACATGGAGAGGCAAAACCCCCATGCTGAGGCAGGTGGAGATGAGGGAGTAGGCCGCCCTGGGCAGGGCCAGCCCACAATTTTTGGGGGCCCACTGCAAGATATAGTTTTGGGGCCCTTTGATCCATTGAAAAATCAAAATTGCAGTTAATTGCGGTATAAATTCACTGAAATAAAATAGTCAGGGCCAGGCTGTGTGCATGTGGGCTGTACTGGGAGGGGTGTGGGGGCAGGGAGCCGGGAACTCCTGCCCCACTTGTCTGGGAAGGGACTCCCCTCCTTGCATCAAGCCCTTTAAACATGGCGCAGGTGGCAGGGGATAAGTGCGGTATGGCCCCTTGGCTGTGGGGCCTCCTGCAGCCACAGGTTCTGCAGGATAGGACAGGCCAGCCCTGGGCTGGGTGCTCCCCTATCTCGAGACACACTGCCCCAGCCAGCTGCTTCGCTCCCATGCTCCACTGTGGAGCTCCCATGCTCAGACATGTGGAGCCTCTGTGCTGAGACATGCCGAGGCAGCCCAGGGCTGTCTGCTCCCCCATCTTGAGGCACAATGCATTCCAGCATGGGGGGCGGAAGAGTCTGCAGCAGGCAGAGATGGTATGCCCAGCAGGCAGAGACGTGCTGCTCCTCAGATGTCCAGAGCACAAGGTGCCTCAGCATGGGGGCCGCCTGCCGGCTAGCCCCTAATGAGGAACCCTGTGCCCCAGCCAGACCCCATGCAGCACGTGAAGCAACAGGACAATGTCTCCCACTATAAAGCACATGGGCAGGGGTGCGAACTGCAGCACAAGATGTGTGCTGCTATTATCTGTGCTGCTACAAAAGCATGCCCCTGTTTATGTGGACCCAGTCCAGTATGCTGCTTTGGTACTAAGCTTTATACTGTACCCAAGCTTGAGAAGTGCATGGGGCCACAAAGTCTCAGTGGGAGATCACTATCTGCAGTAGCTTCATGCAAGATTTACCCCTTGAGTTCTGTTTACTTCATCCAGTGAGGCTTCGTTTCTTCATTTTCATAGTATCATAGTACTTAGGGTCAGAAGGGACCTAAACAGATAATCAGGTCCAACCCCCTGTCCTGGGCAAATATCTGTCCAGCCTCCTTTTAAAGACCCCCAAAGTAGAAAAGAGTACCACCTCACTTGGGAGCCCATTCCAGAGCCTGGCAGCCCTAACTGTAAAGTAATGTCTCCTGATGTCCAGAAACATGTATAAGTATACTGCAAGGTAGAGAATCCAAGCTTGTACTCTCCACCTAGTCAAAGGTATACTGGGAACACCTGTGATCCTGGCTCTGAAGCTATACCCATAGCCTCATCTAGGAGACAGGATTGCAGCCTAGATTCTCGGTCTTTGTGGATTTGGGAGGTGAAGGACTGATTGAGTATTTTCTGGGACACATGATCTCCCTTATAGCAGAGGCACTCCAAAATATCCATCTGTCACCAGCATGACCCTATTCCAAGCGTGGCAATATCTAAAGGACACCATTCCAAGTCCAAAACTTAAAAACATGGCAGGTAGTCAGCACCCAAATAAAATACTATAAACCAGAACTTAACTAACACTAGAAAAAAGTTAACTGTGATAGTAAAAGAAAATGTTTTCTGGAAGACTAAAGTCAGGCAGTAAGCAGCTGTGTCTCAAGCCAGTGGTAAGAGTGAGCATGGGCACAATCAATTAAGTCTTCATTTTATCTCCTCAGCAGGGCAGAATTCCTCAGGTTGTACACAAGCCATGTAGATGTTACTGTCTCAAGTCTCCAAGCACAGGCATGGGAACAGCAGAACTAGAACATGCATCTGGCAATCCATCTAAAGTTGTCATTGTACCCATTTCCTTTCCTTGCGCGGATCCATCTCAGTTTGTTGGTTTGCACGGCCTTTTCAGTCTTTTTGAAGTCCAACACAGGAAAAAAACCACGCTTCTTACTGCATTTTCCTTTTTCATATTAAAGAAACAAAACTTGTCAGATGTCCTGCTGAGTGCTTCTCACTTGTCAGAATGACTGAACAGGTCTTACAAGGGCAGGAGTAGAAATACATTCAGTGTTTAGCTGCCAACAAGCACAGTGAGAGATGTATTAAGTGTGCCACTGAAAATGAATTACTGAAAGTATCAGTAAGGGGGCACTGCATATCATTCAGAAAAAAACCAAAACAAAACAAAAAAGAGTCTGCATTTCCATAAACTCAAACAAATCAGGTCAGCCCTGTTCCTTAAAACAGACACCTCACTTCAGTGAGGAAGGTGATGCTGCAAAACATAAAAAGAAGCACCTCAAGTGCTATAAGCCAGTTACAGAACAGGCTCAGACACTGCAGAATAGCAGGGAGATACCAGGCAAATCAGAGAGAACATGGTTCGATACTCAGCTTGACAATGGACTATATAGGACAACTAGCTCAATCCACTAGCATATCATCGATGAAAGCATATTTTCCTCTTTGGACTCTAGAATATTAAAAAACAGTGAGTCTTTTCCTAGACAGGTGAAGTTCTATCATCCGTTGAAGGTATCACTTGATGACATTCAGAAGGAAATTGCTTCTCCATGAAAGGCCAAATAGAAAAAAAACTTCTTCTTTTTCTGGTTAAAAGAAGGGCTATTACATATATACTACACCTTGCTCTACCTGTGAACCAAATAAATAATTAAGACTTGGTCATTACAGAGCAAGGTTTAGCAGCCTTTTGCCACCACAGGCTACTGTTTGCAATCCAGCCCCAACCTCAAGCTGCAGCACCTGCTGATCACGGAGGGGTGTGGAGCAGAGAGGGGAATAAATACAAAAAGCGGCAGATGCCAAGATCCTGGGGTGCCACCTCTGCTGCAGCAGAGACTAAACCGAATACAGCAGTTAATAAGACCCTGGGGGTACCTCCTCTGATGCTGTGACTATGCTGCCAATTTCCTAACTGTAGCAAGTTCAGGTTCAGGCTTTTTGAATGTCTGTCTCTAGCCCTATAAAGGAAAAGAGCAATATAACTTTAGCTATTTTACAAAATCTCCAGAGACCCCCAATCAGCCTTCCAAGAAAGGCTTTGTAGTAAGGATCTAGAAACTGGCCTAGAAGGGCTGCCCCAAACAGAAGCCAAGATCTCCTCCCAGAGCCTGTGAAACAATAAGTGCCATAAGATGTCAAGGCATGTCTGCTCTGCTCTGCACATTATCTTGACGAGATTACCCCACTTTATACTGATGCAGAGACTGAACAAGACAACCCACAGATATATGACACAACCATCAAGGACTACTTCTGTGTTGCAAGTAGTTTACATACATTTCATATTTATCAGGATCTTGCCAGTTCCTTTGACATCCTCATAATGCAAAGTATCAGAATAAGTATTTTCTGAGCTTGTCCTCTCTTGCAAAAGAGAATAAATCATAGAAAAAGAAAGTGAATATAAAAAGGTGGGAAGCCTAAATTACCTGGAAGGGAAAAACAAGGGCAATAAAAAAATCCTGGAAATGAAAAGTAAGTAAAATAGAATGCATAACAAGCATGTTTCAGATCAGAAAATACTCTGTCAAGGAAGGGAACCACAAGACACATTTGCTATAACAATGCTAAAATTCTTTTATTCTTTTGGTTACCTTTCCAAGTAAGGGAAGTGACTTTGTTAAATCTGTCGTTCAATGTTCAGGCCTCTACTCCATTTCACTATCCCACTATGGTTTCTAAGCAAGTTGTTTATTTTTCAATTAGTTCATGAAGCTGAATATACACTAAGTTAGAACACATTTGTAGCAGGTTGCTGCCTCGGGCCTTTTTTCAACCAGGCTTTTGCCTCTCCCCCAAGCATAGGGTTACTATACGTCTGGGTTTTCCCCAGACGTGTCCTCTTTTTTGGACCTCCCATGCTGCATCTGGGCAGGTTTTTGAAATAAAAGCAAATGTCCGGGTTTTCTGCTGTCCTGGGCTGGCTGCTTGGGGCTGGGAGCAGCGGGCAAAGTGATTGGCTGTTGAGGGTCACATGCTCCTCACACAGGTACAGACAGACAGATGTGCAGTAGGGACCTGTTTGGGCAGCAGGGCTGGGGCGGGGGGACGACACAGAGATCTGCAGGTCGGCAGTGAGGGCTGAGGAGCAGTGAACCTTCCTACATGATTCTACCCATAGCTACAGCCTTTCAGCCAGGCTAGTTGCTCTCTCTTAAGGGGACTGGTCACCTTGTTATATACTACCACCTCCCCACAAGAGTGAAGACAGAGACTCATTCACCTCCTTCACCTTCCCCCCACTTCTCCCCCCAGGTTCATAGAAGTCCACGTTCATATGTGCAGTCCTAGGTAAATTAGCATCTCAAATGCATACGGCTACAAAGCCACGTACCAATGCATAGGACTGGAGTTGGTGTCCTGCATTGCCTTCAACCAAATTAAAGGTGCATGACCAGTCAGAAGTGTAAAGGAGGCCCCAGAAAGTAATAGCAGAGAGCCTCAACTGCCCATTTTATAGAGAGGTATTCTTTTTCAATGACTGAATACTTTTGCTCTCTGTGTAAGAGCTTTGGCTTAAATAAAGGATTGGGGGTTTCGCCATTCTCAAAGTTCTAAGAAATAATTGGCTCCAAGGCCTCTCTCCGAGGTGTCCATCTGTATGGTGACCTGTGGCATTCAAAAATCCAGACTGTACAATACTGGCATGGTGAATAGTATCCTTTTAATTTCTCTAAATGCCTCTGCATACATCCGGGTTCATTGTACTACCCAGGGTGCCACGTTGCATAGTTGGTCTGTCAGAGTGGCAGTTACAATGGAGAAGTGTGAAATAAATAGGCAGTAATAACTATCCAGTCCAAGAAAGGATTTCAACTGCTGCTTTTTTTCATTCTGGGCACCTTAAAGCCCTCACCATCTCAATAAGGGGCTTGATCTCCCCACTACCCAAAGTATAGCATAAATATTTTGTGCCAGCACAACATAGACTGTATTTCATTGGGTTGGCCATAAGGCATGTGGTTTGAAGTCACTGTAGTACCGCTCTTACTTGATGTTCCCCCTAGGTGCTCACAAATAGAACTACGCCACTGCATATCTTGATGACATTATTCACAATGTGGCTGCAGCATTTTATCCATTAGCCTCTGGAATGTGGCTGGGGCATTATACAGACCAAAAGCGAGGGTCTGGAGCTGATAAGGCCCTCACGGTGTCACAAACACCATCAGCTCCCATGATTCTGGGGTTAGGGGAATCTGTCAGTTCCCCTTTGTTAAATCTAATGTAGTCATGTACTTTGCCTTCTCCAGCTGCTGCAGTAATTGCTCAATTTGAGGCATGGAATAAGAATCAAATTTTGACATCAAATTTAGCTTTCAAAAATCAATACAGCACTGAATCATGCCATCTTGTTTGAGAGACAAGCACAATGGGACTACTCCACTCATAGAAGGATTCCTCAAAACACCCCTTCTCCAGCAAGCTTTGCATCTTCTTCCTCAGTTTTCCGCAACCACTCAGGAGTCCTGGGAAGCCCCTTCTGTATCAGACATCCAGCCTTCAATACAATACAGTGGGCAATTAAGGAGGTCCTCCCAGATTTAGCTGTAAAGATGTCCAGGAAGTCCTCTGTTAGATTCCTGGCCTCCATTTGCTGAGTGTTGGATAGGTTTTCCCCCAGGGCAACCACACCATTTGGAACTCCTCAAAACCCATCTCTTTGCCCTTTTCTGTCATTGGAAAGACCTGGAGGCTCTCTCAAGCCCTCCAGAGCTGCAGAAGGTTCACATGATAAATGGGTCCCTGTCATCTCCCTGCTAGGTGAACCTTATAATCGACCTCCAACTCGCCTCACAACCTTGTAGGGCCCCTGCCATTTGGTCAATAGCTTGCTCTCCTCCGGTGGGAGTAACAACAGGGCCTGGTCTCTGGGTTAATATACTTGGAGCTGGGCATTTCTGTTGTAATGATGTTCCTGGGCCTGTTGCATGTTATGGAGATTTGCCTGTGTGAATATTCCTACTAGGTCCAGCCATTCCTAGGTTGAAGAATATATTGGACATTTTGTGCCTGCAGGCTCTCTTTTCCAGGCCCCATGAAGGAAGTCTAGTATGCCCAAGTTTGAATAGGGGAAAGCCTTTTGAGGCCTGGGGAACTTCTTGAATTGCAAACAGTAAATATGGCAACAATATACCCCACTTTCGTGGTTCTGCCCCCACAAACTTTAAAAAAAATACCCTTTAGAGTCCAATTAAACCAGTCCACTAACCCATCCATCTGTGGATGGCAGACTGAAGTTCAGATCGAGTGGACTCACAGGAGGAACCACATCTCTTGTATCAGCCATGACATGAATATGGTGCCTTGCTTTATGAGTATTTCTTGCGGCAGCCCCAGGTGGGAGAATACCTTCAGCAATTTAGTTGCCACTGTCTGAGCTGTGTTATTTCAAATAGCTACTGCTTCTGAATAGCAGGTCACATAGACTACCAAAACCATGATGAAGTGGCACCCACTGGTGCTCAGATCCAAAGGACCTACAATGTCTACTGCCACACGTTCAAAGGGGCTCGACCAGAAGTAGGAGATACTGATGGGCCTGATATCTGGGATGTGGGGCCATCAGCTGACATTCTGGACAGGACTGGCTGTCCTCCTTAACTTCTTCATAGATCCCTGGCCAGAAGAATCAGGTGAGAATCTTCTCCTAGGTTTTCTCCTCTCCCACTTGGCCCATTCAGGCAACACCATGTACTAATTTTAGGACTTGATTTCAGTGCAACGTGGGCACCATCAACTGGGGTTTCCAGGTCCCAGTAGCCTAGTCTTTAACAACCCTTGCTAGAACATCTTTATATAGCTCAAAATGGGAATTCTGGGCATCTAGGCATCTGTCCACTATTTTGCCATTCACTGTGGCCAGATGGCTTACAGATGGGAAAATATTGGGTCTTCTCTTTAGCTCTAAACTAAATCAGGTCCTCCTCTGACGGGCACTCCCCCACCTCCCTCCACCCAAAATGGGGGGGGACAGGGAGGGTTGTTTCCAGAAGAACCTGTACTTGTGACATTTTCCTCACATCCACTGAAGCTTACACTGGCCCCTAACTCCCTTTCCAGACATCTTACCCAGATCCCTTTTGGTTACAAGGCTTTCCCAAGTGCAGAAAAGCTAGGAGTCCCAAGATCTCCAAACCAAAATGAAATAAGTCTCCAAGCTGGTCTTGGAAAGGATCTTGTTGTTCTTGACCTGATCTACTTTTTGCTGCTAAGCATAACAGCCCTAGTCCAAACTCACTGCAACCGGGTGGGAAAGATGGCAGACCACCAATGTTATCAACTCAGCTTTCCGGTCCACAATCATTACTTGCAACTTGGTGATAAGATATGGCCAGGTATCCCCATGTATATAGGTCCCATACTGTATATGCATTCTAGAACCAAACATTGAGCAGGGTCCACCAGCTATTCCTGTACAAATGTTTGGGTTGAGCCCAAGTCCACAAGGCACAGAACCTGAACATCTCCTACCTGGATTGGGAGTACATATGCTATCCATCTGGGTAATTCTCCCAGGACCTCAGAATGCACATAACTATAGCACAACGAGGGGGCAATCTTGGCACCATTTCCTATGCTGGCTACATGAAAAACAGGCTGAAGGCTCTCCTGGCTTCCAATCCACTACTGCCTCTCCATGGTAATCATCTCCTGCTTCTGGTTCCAGAGCACGAGCTGGCTGAGTTCACCCCTGTCATCTTGGGCACAAGGCCATACTCCAGGACTAGGTGTCTGACCTCCCTTCAAGGGCTTACATGTAGGGATGCACCAATAGAGATTTTTGGGGCCAACACTGATAGATCATTTCAAGGAGGCATATCAGCCAATACCGATCCAACTTCCGATTCCAGCTGGTAAGTCTGTTATGGTGGGAGAGAAGGGGCATTGGGGGGTCGGGGAGGGCAGATAGAGGCCCCTGTGGTGAGGGAAAGAGTAGGGCAGGTGCTGGGGTGAGTGGAACCCGGCACACGTTGCTCAGCCGGGGCAGGACAGGGCATGGGACAAAGCTGTGGTTTATCTGTGAGGTGCAGTGAGTGGCTCCCACCATTATGTGCACGCTGGGAGGGCATGGAAGATGTGCGCCTCCAGATCTGTGCAGGGCAGGGCGGGCTGCAGCTGCAGGCTCGGGCCAGGGCTGCACTACGCTCTCAGCAGGGACTGGGACAGGTTGTGCTCGGGCCAAGTGGCAGCGGCACTGGGAGGAAGGCTATGGGGTCTGCAGCCACCCTAAAAATTTGCCATAGCCCCCCTTCCCTCCACCCCATGCCTGCCCCAAGAGGGAGAGGGGTGTCTCCCCCATGGCCGATTGTGAGACGGCTGCTTACGGAAGTGGCTGCGGCTGCTTCCGGGAGCACAATGGCACACTACTCTCTGGCTGGTGCTTGCAGCGAGGGCACCAGTGTTCCCATGTGCCCCCTGCCCATCGCCTATGGAGCAAGCGCAGCCAGTCAGGGGGTGCACTGGTGCTCTCAGGGGGTACATGTGCACCCTTGTGCACCCCCCATGTGTCACCACTGCTCAGGCTCAACATCCAGCCTCATTTTTGTAAGCGGCCACCCTGCAGTAGTCTGGGACATCCCACCCCCTTTCAGGCAAGGTTTCACTCATTCCAGCAGCAGCAACTGAAGCTGCTGTTCCTCTTGCATCCTTTGCTGGAATGGCTGCTGTAAAGCCTGTTGCTGATACTGCTGCTGCAGCCTTTTGATCCAGTTCAACACTGCTTCGGGGTTCATTCTGCTGGCTAGAAGCTAAGCTTGCCTGTGTTCTCCAAAACATGCAGCCAGTTGCCACTCTGGGGTCTTTTCAACCAGTTTTTTGCCCCTTCCCTAAGCATCCTTCAGCAAGTCACAGTAAAATGCAGTCTTTGAAACCGATGGGCTTTGTGACCTGAAGTGTCTCAGCATGCAGACAGCCGGAAAACATGATAACAAATTAAATAGAAATGTTAAGATGTAAGAGCTACCGAAGAGGATATTCGTCCAAACAAACATTATATGGAATATTTAATGTTTTTCCTAAATATAGTAGCTGTTTTCAAATGAAGCAGAGAAGACTTACCATGCAAATATGAGGCCAATGTTCAAGTTGTTTAAGTACATCTGTATTAAGTTCCTCCTCATACATCTCCTTGTAAAACTGTGGTATCTTTGATAACCAGATACCATTGCTGTATTTAGTCAGAATTCCTCTAATACGATTCTGAAATTCATTTACATTAGAATTAGGAAGACTGGATGGGATTTTGTGCGTTTCTTGAATAGGTTCATTCAAATGGTCTGTAAAATGAGAATAAAAGGTTGTACGTGTTATTTTGCAGAAAAGTTGGTAAGTTCACAATGAGAAGGGAGTAAAATATGAAAAAGTAAAAGTAATCGCTATTTGACCCAATTTATGGAAATTTAAGCATATGGGCACCAACATAGATTATAAATATTACTAATTACAAGCAGAAGAATTCTGTACTCAAACCAAGCAAAGGAAACAATATCAAAGTATTAGACCCACAGAAAAAGTAGAGATTGAAGGTGGGATCATCTATATCCAAACCATCCTGTACTTATCCACTGACTAATCTATTGGTAAAACTACCCTGGTCAACCCTGACACAGCCACAAGACAAATACCCTAATCTGTTACAGGTAAATTGAGGGGGACAACAGCTGCTGCAAGCATTGTTAAAATGTGTTGGAGAGAACCAAAAGAAGAGGGCCACATCCCCTGCTACACAGGAAGGTAAAAAAATCCCACAGTCCATGCCATGGAGGAAAATTTCTTCATGATGCCAAATATGGCAATCAAGTTTACCCTTTAGAGAAGGGCAAAGGATCAACCTATATTCAGGAATTTCTGGGATGAAGTGTGAGCAGAAGCACTGACAATACCCCAGTCAAAATCTCCAGCCTTGGTTACAGCCAACACCCAGTAAAAAAAAAAAAAAAAAAAATTCTTCCTGGGTCCATGTGGCAACCAGCAAAGCCCAGAAGCATGGGAAATACCCATACTAGAGCATAGGCAAAAGTTTCTCCTGCATCAGGGGTGGGCAATTATTTCTGGCGGAGGGCTGCTTACTGAGTTTTGGCAAGTCATTGAGAGCTGCATGACAGGCAGCCAGAGGCAGATATATATTAATTTTCTAAATTTTTTAGGGGCTGCGCAGGCCGGACAGAATGGCCTGACAGGCCGCATCTGGCCCACGGGCCGCATTTTGCCCACCCCTGTCCTAGATCATCCCTGACCAATGCTTGTCCAAGGTACTCTTCTTGAGTACCTTCCACTACTTCCCTAAGCCGTCTATTCTACTGTATCACTGCTCTAACAGTGAAGGCGTTTTTTCTGATTTCCTACCAAAACCTACTTTGCTGCAACATTCCCAAGAAGCAATTTATATTAAGCAGTTATCCTTGAGAGCTCTTGATTTTCCTACTGTATTTACTGGTCATACACCAGCTCAGTCCTATTTTTTCAAAAAGACCAGATGCATCTGTGATGATAAAATCCTCATCCACAACACTGAGCAACAGTCTTGGGCAGGGTTAAACAGCTTGGAACTATCAGGAAGGGAAGACTTCAAGGCAAAAAAAAAAAAAAAAGAGTCAGATGAGGATTTAGGAGGTGGCTCTTCAAGCAGTTAGCCCTGAAAATGCCCCATCTTGAAATTAGGGATAATGTGCTTTAGCTGTTTAAATCTTCTGCAGTATATGTAAAAGTGAGGCTGTAATAATTAAAGGCCAAAAATACAAAGAAAAAAAATCACTGTCTCACTTTCTGTATGTTCTTTGTTTCGATCCAGTAAAAGCTCATTTCTTTCCCTAAGGATATAGGAACCTTTTCTTCAAATGATGCCACATGGTATCAAGGAAACATTTACATTTTCATGGTAGATTAAAGATTGCCTAGGCACATCCCCATAAGCACGCATGTGCGGTTTAGGCGCTGCAAACCTATCTGTGGCGCTGCAAACTGCATGAACCACATGTGCATGCATTCACTGGGAAATCCCAGTGTCAAAAAAACAAAAAAACAAACCATGCCAAAAGAGTGGTATGGTGCATATGGCTACAGTGTGCACCGCATTAAACCAGAGCCTGGCTGGCCACAGTCATGCTCTGCACACCCATATTGCTGCCACTGCAGCCCCAAGAGGCCCCCAGCACCCTAAGTAAGGCTGCTGGGGCCAGCCCACGTGCTGGCTCCAGCCTCCCCTATCCCACCATGGCAGTCTGCCATGTGCCAGAGAACGCGTGCAGTGGCATGCCCAAGGACTATGTGCTGCTCCTATTTAATCCCGGGAAAACGTGCCTTTCCTGCTCCTGGGAACATGCCCTCTGAATGCATTGAGATAAACTAGAAACAGACTAAGGCTAGAAGTGTTGTTACTTTAGTTGTACCTCATTATAGAAGTAGAATACTGTTGCTTAAGTCCATGATCGCATCCAATTTTTGTCTTTCTAATCACTATTCCCACCTTTTTAGAAAGGAATTTCATAGCCAGGCACCAACAAAAAAGTCTACAAATGTAGGAGTGGCAGTCCTCAAAACAAAATACAGAGTTGGGAAGCTTCTGCCAGTTATTAAACACTATGCAACCTAGTAGATGAGTAGTGCTACAGCTTACTAACATTTTGGGTTTTAGAATTAAGTCTCAATATTTCCTATAATTGTACTAAAACAGCTTAAAATCATATCCTCAGTGTCCCAAACCAAATTAAACAGAGCAAGCCTTTCATTCTAAGATGTTTCTTGTTTTCACAAGTTATAAATAAACAGGCTATTGTTTATATAAATGAATACAACAAGTTACGAATAAAACAAGGATATGTTGCCTTTACACAAAGCAAAAGCTATGAACTTGGTTTGTCTTACTAGTACATAATTAATCTATAATGGAAAACCTAGGCAAAAGGACAGCTACTTTACAGGAGCACGTACCATCTGAATCCACAGAAGGCCTTCTTGAAAGATGCACTTGAAGTTCTTTCTGAAACCGTGGAGGAAGTGTTAATCTTTTTTCTGGCCTAAAAAGGCAAAAAACACCACCTAATTTTAACTCCTTTTCCAGTTTCCAACAGCAATTCATCTACTAATGAAAACACTATTAAAAATACTCATTTTATTATATATTATGCATGTGTATATAATATGTAACATATTAGTTGGCCTTTTGTTCACAATTAGAATGAACAAAGTGCTAATTTGTAAAATAATTAGAAGTTCTTTTCAGTAGTAAAACTACTGGCAATTGTCAAGTTAAGAGAGGAAGAAACAAGGGAATTGCTAGTTTTAGAAATAAGAGGTGGAGAAATGAACTTTTTTTAAATAACTTCTTTTGAAGAAACAAGTTATGAAAAAGTCACTAACCTTGGGACTACAGTATACATTAAAGACAGATGTTTATCAAGTTAATACTGTTAATGAGAGATGGGGTGAACATTTCATATCATGCTGACACCAACTGTGCACAAGAACGCTACAATCTCAGGTTGCAAACAGACATTGATAAACATTTTTATGGAAGTACAAAGTCCAAGCAAAACAGACACTCCAAAAGTTGTCCTCCACACAAATTAGGAACCAGCTTGATATTTTATGTTTGGCTGCACTGTTCTTCTAGATGTCCAGAAAACTGAAGTCTCCCATCAGTACTGTCCCATAGCTTTTGGAGAAATTTGTTACCTGCTTGAAGAAGGCCTCATCCACCTCTTCCTGATCTGGTGGCCTATAACAAATCCCACCGTTATATTGGTGCTGCATCTTTCACCTTTCCTCTTCACCCAGATGCATACCTGTTGTGCAGTCTTCCTCTTCCGGAACAAGTGTATATGTTGGGCATACAAGGCAACACCACCAGCCTTTCTCCCTACTTTGTCTTTCTGAAACAGAGCGTAACCTTCAATGTTGACAGTCCAGTCATAAGAGCTGTCCCACCAGCTCTCTGCAATGTCAATCAGAACCTATTTCTGTTCATGGGCCACAACTTCCAACTCATCTCATTTATTCCCCCATCTTCTCACATTTGCATACATGCATCAGATATATTTTGCATTTTGATCTACTTGCTTCCCTTCTTTTGTGCCACTTGCAGTCCTGTGGTGCTCTGGTGCTTTCATTGAACCATAGAAAATTAGGGTTGGAAAGGACCTTGGAAGGTCATTAAGTCCAATCCCCTGCTCAAAGCAGGATCATCCCCAACTAGATCATCCCAGCCAAAGTTTTGTCTAGCCAGGTCTTAAAATCTTCCAAGGATGCAGCTTCCACCACTTCTCTGGGTAACCTGTTCCAGTGTTTTACTACCCTCCCACTGATAATTTTTTTCCTAATGACTTACCTGACTGCAACTTGAGACCATTGGTCTTTGTTCTGTCATCTGCCACCACTGAGACCAGTTTAGCTCCATCCTCTCTGGAACCACCCTTCAAGTAGTTGAAGGCTGCTATTAAATCCTCTCTCAGTCTCCACTTTTCTAGACTAAATAAGCCCAGTTCCCTCAGTCTTTCCTCAGAAGTCATGTCCCCTCGTATTTGCTGTTACCCTCTACTGGACTCTCTCCAATTTCTCCACATTCTTTCGCGCGCGTGCGTTGGGGGGGGCGGGGGAGGAGACGACACGACTTAACACAGTACTCCAGCACGCTGCAGCATCTCATGTATTCAGTGTCCCTACATTTCAAAATGGATTGTCAAGTAAGATGTAGTTAAAGCACCCCCGCCACCAGTTTGAAATGTGGGACACTGAATACACAAGACACTGTGGGTGTTTTAATTAGAGCTGCACTCCCCCCGAGCATGTGTACAGATACCCTCCGTGTTGTCCTGAATTTGGGCTCCAGACAGGCAGCACACCTCCCTTGACCCTAAATCTGGACAACAAATCGAAGTCTCTGTCCACCACAGAAGGAAGTCACCAATCACTACCACTCGTCTCTGTAGAAGCCCCTGTCCTTGGGGCCTCACATTTCCTGCTCTCTAGGCTGATGCCTTGTCCTCTCCATGCTTGCAGATGTCCACTCCTCTGCCTTTTCCTCAGCAGATCCACCACAGAGTGCCTGAAAGCTGTTGCTGAATTCAATCCACTGCATTTCAATTCTGGGGACCTTCCTTCTTCGAGAAGACGTATGCTACCACTTCTCCGCATTGCCCTTTGGCCTCCCCAGTACCAGCGTCTCTTGTCCAAGTCATCTTCTTGGTCGCCAGTGCAATGCAGCAAGGATACCTGTGCTTCCAAACTTTGAATCTTCTCCTCCAGGAAAACACCAACTTAGACATGGTGCAGATGAAGTGCTTCTGACTCTGGGAGGAACACAAACATGGCACATCTGATGCAGGTCACAATAGCTGACCCAGACTCCATTTGTGCCTCCTATGCTCTCTGGTGAACACCTATGGGGGGGAGAAAACCACACCACAGGAACCCACATACCAAACCCCTCTACCTGGGCCCATAAACACTTGCAGTCTCTTATTCCCTGGCTCCCTATGGCAAACGCCCTCTTGTTTGCTGCTCATGCTGTTTACTGGGGCTGCCTAGCTTAGCTCTACCTTTCAATTAGCTAAGCCAGTCTCACCCACAGCAAGTCTTGTTACTCTGTCACTCTACTGGGGGAGAGGAAAAAAGCATATGTGGGCACCAGCCCACTGCCCCAGGTAAACACACTAGCACCAGATACCTAAAGTCACTAGCATCCAGAAAAGCCTCCTTAAGGCAGTCCCACTCCTGAGCTGCTTATCCCAGAGCAACTCTTCTTATTGCTCTTTTTCCATACGGCTGCCTTTTTATAAGGTTACCTAGCCTAGCCATTTTATGGACTTGAGATGATTCCAAAAACACAAAAAACTGGAGTGTTATGTTGTACCCTATTAAACCTATTGTGCCTATTAAATTTGAGCCTACTATTCAGGGCTGTAAGCTTTAGGTACAGTGAGCATATCATGGGATTGAGGGCTACCACCATGTGTCCCACCTTCTAGTCCTGGCCAGCTTCTCCCTGCTGGTCTCATAGTTAGCCTCCCAGTCTTTGCCCTCTGCCCTCCCAATCATGTTGAAGTTTGGGGTACTTCATGAGCACCCCCTTTCCGTGGCCTCTGTCCCCCCTAAAGCCATTGCCCAAATTACCAACATGAGGATCACCCACAATCCTAAGTATCAACTCCGTTAAAAGCCAAAATGATCTGCCTCAGATTCATCAAGTCACAAGCAAAAGAACAAATGGGTTCTGAAATGTATCTGATTCCCAATGCAACTGCCACCTGGAGCCACCGCTGCCCCAGCTCTGAGTTCAGTTCCTTTGTCTCTCTGCAGCACGCTCCTTTCCCTGTGACTCCCACTGCCAAACTGCCTCTCTGGTCTGCAGCTTGAGTTGATAATGGGCGATGCAGGTAACCTGACTCTTCTGCTTCTGCCACTGGGTCATCAGGAGCTGACTCGCATCTGGACCCAATGCCAGCTGGTTTCAAAATTATCATTCTTGTTAGTAGGCTGCAGTAGCATCCAGAAAAATGTGAGCAACAATGACCAAAATAAAGAGGGAGTGAAAGCAAGAGGGCAAGGAAGGGGTTGGGGAAGGAGGTGGGGAAACCACACCCAAAGCAGGTAGGGGGACACCCCCAAAAGGTAGGGATGACCCAGCAGATCCAAGAGAGGGCAAGGGAGGGGAATGAAAGTGGAGAGAGAAAGTGTGTGTGTGGGGGGAGAGCCCATGAACCCTTGCCCCTTTAGCAATGGGGTAGGGGCTATATTTCACTTGGTCATTAAGTTATAGGACAGATAAGTGGTAGCAATACCTTACATTTGAAGTTTCAGATGTGTAGATGGAATCAAATTACAAAACTAGACACGACCTGGGATTTTGTAAAGGGATATATTGCCTCAGTCCACTAAAGTGCTTTAAGATGTCAAAAAGCACACGGACAAGGGGGATCTAGTTGACATAATATAGTTGGACTTAAAAAACCAAACAAACAAACAAAAACAACATTCAACAAGATTCCTCACCAAAGAGTTAAAAAAAACCCCAGCAATGCCACAGGATTGGAAGGAAGGTTCTTTTGTGGACTGATATCTAGTTAAAAGATAGGAAGCAAAAGCTAGGGCTAAAATGGTCACTTTTCAGGATGGTGGGAGCTCAGAAATGGAGTGTCCCACAGGGATCTCTGTTGGGCAGGCCCTATCTTATTTAACATTTTCACCAGTGAATGGGAAAACACACAGTGAAGTCTCCAAGTTTGCAGATAATAACAAATTACTCTGGGTAGTCAAGTCACAAGCAGGGATGTAAACGTTGTTAAAAAAAAACCTCTAATCATATTGGTTAAGCAGTTAACCATAACACAGCAGCTCAGACACAGAGCTGATGCTGGGGGCCCTTTGATAGGGGGAGGAGGTGGTGGTAGCAAGCCCAGCCAGACAACACAGCCTACATGAAGCAACACCCTGGGAGGGAAGGAGCACCTGTGAATAAGCAGCTAACTGCTTAATTAATAAGCCATTACCACGGATCCTGGTTTTCTCCTTTAAAAAAATAAAATTAAATTAAATTAAAAAAAAAAAAATCAAATTCTCCGATTAAAAACCCCAAATCCACAATTAAAATGAAACGTACACACACACACACACACACACACACACACGTGTGTGCATGTTTCTTTTTAATTGTGGACTTGGGTTTTTTAAAAATTGGAGAATTTGTGATTTTTATCTTTTTTAAATAGAAAAAACCTATATATATCAATTGAACACAACGCTTTATTGATATATTTACCATTTTAAAGCAATTTGGAAGCCTACCAGTGCCTCAAATCACTTCAACAAAGTAAATTCTAAGTAGCCATACATTTTGGTAATTGATTGGGGGGGGGGGGGGGGGGGGGGGCGTTATCATGGAAAAATCAGAGCTCCCCCTGCCCCCTTAGCTCACCAGAATGCAGATCCAGGCCCCTCAATCCCAGCTGCCAGGGCTATGGGGCCAGGGACCCAGGCCCACAGCCCCCTGCCACAGCACCCAGGCCCTGGATGCCACCTGTGGGAGGCAGGGACTGCTGTAGTGGAAGAGTGCAGAGCCTGGCTCTCCCTCCCCCATGGGTGGCACAGTGAACAGCGAAGCTGGGGGGGAGGAGGGGGCTGGATGTGGGCTGCCCCCCCTGCCAGTCTTACCTGTGAGACCTGCTTTCCAGGCTGCATGGTGGCCAGGTGCACACGTACACACACACGGCACTCTCTGCCTGACTGCCCTCCTCCTGCTCCCCCTAGACCCTTGAAGGCTGGAACTCTGCCAGCCTGCAGATAACTCTTTGCAAAAGTAGAAAATCTGTGCGTTTCCTGGGTAAAAGGGAAAATCTGTGTTTTCTTCCCTGTTTTTCCATGGAAAACAGAAAACCAGGATCCGTGGTCATTACGCTGGCCTGCTGTTTTCCTCTTTAACCTCATAGGCTATGGGGTACTAGTCCCCCTTGCTCCTTCTACTCTCCCCTTGCTCCTGCCTGCCTTGATGCCTTCCGGTTCCTGCTGGGGCACTGCCTGGCTTCTCTTCCGCCCCTTCTCTGCCAGACTGAACCTACCCAGAGCTAAACAATGGCCAGTAAGCTACCCGGTTATCACTAGGCTTATAGGTTAAATGACTGATGGTTTAACTTTTCACATCCTTAGCCACAAGCTGATAGAGAACAGCTGCAGAAATCTCTCAAACTAAGTAAGTAGGCTTAAGAAAGTGGCAGAAAAACTTCAAAAAATGACCACAAGTACAAGATAATGCACCTGTGGAAAAATAAACCTCAACTATATGTACACAATGCTTGGTTCTGGACTAGCTGTTATGACTCAGGAAAGAGACCCTGGAGTCGTTTTTGATAGTCTTCTAAAATATCAGGTCATTATGCAGCAGTGACCAAAATAAGTCAGTAAAAATGCTGACCATCATTAAGAGGAAGACAAAGAAAAATTCAGAGCATCATGCCACTATACAAATCCACAGTTCATTCACACATCTGTGCAATTCTGGTTACCACATCCTAAAAAGGATGTAGTAGAATTTGAAAAGGTACAGAGAAGGGCAAGCAAAGTGATCAGGGACCTGGAGCAGTTACCATAACAGGAGAAACTAAAAAAGTCTCAGGTCTTCAGTCTGGAAAAGAGAAGGCCGAGAGGAATAGAGGTCTGTAAACTCACAAAGAGTATGGACCAGGCAGTTCCCTGCAGCTAGCAAGGGATATGAAGGGTAACAAGAAGGGTTTCTACAAGCATGTCAGCAACAAGAGGAAGATCAAGTAAAGTGTGGGTCCCTTACTGAACAGGGGAGACAACCTAGTAACAGATGATGCAGGAAAGGCTAAAGTACTCAATGCCTTTACTTCAGTATTCACAGGCAAGGTCACCTCCCAGACTATGGCATCTGGCAGCACTGTTTGGGGAGGAGCTGAGCAGCCAGTGGTGAAAGAACAGGTTAGGGACTAGTTAGAAAAGATAGACATATACTACTAGTCCACGGGGCCACATGCGATGGACCCGAAGGAGATGGCCAACGTAACTGCAGCCGCTGGTCATTATCTTTGAAAACTTGTGGCAATTGGGAGAAATCCCAGACAACTGGAAAAGGGCAAATAGAGGGTCCATCTATAAAAAAAGGAGGATCTGGAGAACTACAAACTACTTCAGTCCCTGCAAAATCATGGGAGCAGATCCTCAAGGAATCTAAGCACACGGACAAGACTATGATTAGGATAAATCAGCATGAATTCACCAAGGGCAAGTCAGTGGATGTGATATACCTCGACTTTAGCAAGGTTTTCAATACCGTCTCCTACAACATTCTTGCAAGCTAAAGAAGTATGGGTTGGATGAACGGTCTATAAGGTGGATAGAAAACTGACAGGATCACCTGGCTAGTAATCAATGGCTTGATGTCTAGTTGGCAGCTGGTATCATCAAGTGGAGTGCTCTAGTGGTTGGTTTTGTTCAATATCTTTATCAGCGACCTGGAAGATGGGATACAGTGCATCCTCAGCAAGTCTGCAGATGATACCAAGCTAGGGGGGAATAGTACTTATACTGGAGGGTAGGGCTAGGATTCAAAGACACCTTAAACTGGTGGATTGGACCAAAAGAAATCTCATAAGGTTCAATAAGAACTAGTGCACAGTCCTGTACTTAGGATGGAACAATCCCATGCAATGGTATAGGCTGGGGCCTGACTAACTGGCTAAGCACCAAAGGACATGAGGGTTACAGTGGATAATAAAGCTGAATATGAGCCAACTGTGCCCTTGTTGCAATGGTGGCTAACAGCACACTGGGCTGCATTAGTAGGAGTATTGCCAGCAGATCGAGGGAAGCAATTATTCACCTCTATTTAGCATTGCTGAGTCTGCATCTGGAGCACCATGTCCAGTTTTGGCCCTTTCTCCCCCACTACAAAGAGGATGTGGACTAATTGCAGAGCCCGCTAGGAGGGGAAAGATAACGGCTAGAGGGCTGGGGAATAGGACTTCTGGGGAGAGGCTGAGGGAGCTGGGTTAATTTAGTCTGGAGAAAAGAAGACTAAGGGAATATTTAAATGCAGCCTTCAATTACCTGATGTGTAGTTACAAAGAGGATTGAGCTAAACTGTTTTCAGTGCTGGCAGATGACAGAACAAGGAGCAAATGGTCTCAAGTTGCAGCAAAGGAAGTTTAGGAAAAACTCTCTCACTAGAGGATAGTAGAGCACTGGGGCAGGCTACCCACACAAAGCCTTGGCTGGAATTATATAGCTGAGGATGGTCCCGCTTTGAGCAGAGAGTTGAACTAAATGGCCTCTTGACATCCCTTCCAACCCTAATTTTATGCAATTCTAAGTGAAAAGGGAACTGGTGTTCACCAGGCCTGAGAATACTAGAATTTGGGGGCACCCCTGAAATCAGTAGGTAACAAGTTTAAAACCAACATGAGAAAATACTTTTTTTGTACTTAATATGCAGTTAACATATGGAATTTATTGCCACAGGAGGTGGTAGAGGCAGAAGCATAGCCAGGTTAAACAAGGGACTGGATAAATTCATATATGATATATTAATGGTTACTGAACAGAATAGTTGGACACAGAATACTGGGCTAGATGGACCAGTGGTCTGACCCAGAATGGCACTTTTTGTGTTCTTAAATTATGCATTTTTGATGCTCCATTAGTAAGACAGATTATTGTGTGCTGGTGTCTCAATGAGTCCCAAGTCTATTTTCCATCAATATAAAAGTTTTAGTGCTTTCAAATGATAGGGTTAGACTCTGAACTTCATATTTATTTCATTATAATTTAAAACTATGACAGGATTCTACCCATTCATTACTGAAATCACTTGGAAAATGTCCTTATATTATGACCTAGAAAAGTTGGAGATTCACAGGGTGGGTATGAAACTGGCTGGAAGGAAGGCAGCACTGAGTAGTGCTAAGAGGGAAAGTATTAGGCTGGAAAGAGTTTCTTTTTAGTGGAGTTTCTCAGGGATTCATCTTGGGTCTCATTTTTATTAGTGAGCTTGGCGTTAGAGGGCAAAAAAAGTACACTGATGAAATTTGCTATGAACAATGAAGTCAGTGGCATTATTAATGTGGAAGAGAACTGGGACAAAAAGAACTGGATGACCCTGAAGACTGGAGAAACAGACATGGGATAAGATTCAACAGTACTAAGAACAGTGATGAACTTTGGGACCAATAAGTTTATGTTATAAACTGGAAGCTTATCAGTAGAGGTGCACTGATACATCAGTCCGATATTGGATCAGCACCAATATAAAGAAAATTGTCTATATTGGAAATCGGCCTGATGTGGCCAATAAATGGCATGTGCATAGCCACAGTGCAGCACGTAGGCAGTGAAGAGCACAGCCAGCAGCGTGGAGAGCTGCATGGGGCTGGTAAGTCTGGCATGATGGAAGGGGAGGAAGGAGGGAGAAGGGAAGGGTGAAGGGGGGAGGACAGGCAGATCAAGGCCCCCACAGAGAGGAGAGTGTGGGGCAGGGGTGCGGGACGGAGCCGTGGCTCATCCAGGGGGCACAGGAAGAGTGGGGGGTGGCTCCCACCACTGCGTGAAGATTGTCCAGTGGCTCGTCCAGCAGCTCCCACAGCTGCTCATCTGGGAGAACGTACGGGGAGAGGGGTTATGTGCCCCCAAATCTGTGCGGGGCAGGTGGCAGTGGTGCTAAGAGGGGCGCTATGAGGCAGAGCTAAGGCAATTTTTGGGGTGGCTGCAGGCTCCCTCCCATAACCCCCTCCCAGTGCCACTGCCTGCCTGTTATCACCTCGGCTGCAGCCCGCTCCACTCAGATCCGCAGTGCTGGGTCTTGTTCGGTAGGCCATGGACATGCGTCTGCCTGTGCTAGTCAAGCCAGGCTGCAGCCTTGTGTCATGCTGTGGGTGCACAAGTTGGGGGGGGCAGGGGAGGGGGAGGGGGAGAGGAAGGGAATGGGACACTTGCCGCCCTGACAACCTATAGGGATGCCTATAGTCAGGCACCCCAATCTGCCCCACACATTGGAGGGCTGGGACCTGGGAGCAGCAGGTAAGAAGTGAAGGGCACTGGCATATTAGGGCTGATCAGTGCCACAAAGCAGCAGCAGGGGACAACTGCAGCTGGACCCATATGCTGGTGAGCGAAGGGGGCAGGGGAAAGTTCTGATTTTCCATGATAAAAAACCTCAAAAAAAAATCAAATGAAAAAATATACAGGTATCTAGAATTTATTTTATTATGATTGGAAGCCCTGATAGGGCTTCTAAATTACTTTAAAATAGTAAATGTATTGTCTGTGTCAGTTTAATACAATGTTTAATTTGAAATACTTACAATTTTAAAGCAATTTAGAAGTCCTACCAGTGCCTTCCTGCCTCTATCTAGGTATTTCATTTTAATCATGCAAAAATGTAGATTTGGGGGGAGAGGGGGTGTTAAAAAAAATCAGAGCATATTGGATTTTTTAAACACAGAAAACCAAAATCCCCCGTGATAAGGGTCCAAACCCAAATCAATCCAGATAGCTATCCGCAGGCTGGATAAGGCTCACGGACTGGCCTCATGCAATGACGCCAGGTGCGACAGATACCTAGCATAGGACATTTCAACCCAAATGAATCATGTTTAGTAATGTTTTGAAACCAGTTTTCCAAATACTTATCATTAAGTATCAGGCAGCCATAACAGACAGTACTATTAGCCTTGCCTTGTTTTTGTATAATTGTACAATTATATTAAAAAAAAAAACAACCCCAAAGGGGATAGAAGCAACTGTGACAACTATAGAGGTATCTTGCTGTTGAACATTGTCAGAAAAAAAGTCCTCACTTGCATCATGCTCCCTCGGCTGCAATCTCTAGGTGAAAGAATCTATCCTGAAGTCAATGCGGTTTTCACTCAGAACGTTCTGCCACTGATATATTTTCGGTCAAGCAACTGCAAGAGAAGTGTAGAGAAAAAAGGAATACCAGTGTACATTGCCTTCTCTGATCTGACAAAGGCCTTCAATATGGTCAGACAGGGACTTTTTACTGTTCTGAAGAAACTGGGCTGTCATGTCCTCCCCTCCCCACCCGCCAAAACTGCTGAACATCATTCGCTCACTACATCAAGGTAAAGGCAACTGTAGTGTATGAAAACAAAGAATCAGTCTTTGACATCAACAACAGGGTGAAACAGGGGTGCATCCTGGCCCTCGTGCTCTTCACCATCTACTTTGCA
>NW_005841935.1:1235309-1245779 GCF_000455745.1 Alligator sinensis
CTGCTTCTTCATGTATTCAAGGACACCAATGATGGCATTCATCTTTGAACCAGAGTAGATGGAGACTTGTTCAAACACTGCAAGGTGTAGAGCAAACAAAAACAAGGTAAAAGAGCTGGTTCCGAGAAATTTCTTGCTTCCGGATGATGCAGCTGTCCACAGTGAATCTTCCCTGCAAAATTTCTTGGGAAGATTTTCTGTCACACAAGAGCTTCAGGTTGATAATTAGTCTCAAGAAGACTCATATATTAAAGGGTGGAAAAAACAGTGCCTGACCCCACTCTGGTGGGTAAATCTCTTGGCATTTTGTTGCCAGCTTTTGCTACTTGGGTTCTACAATCAGCAGAAATCTTGACCTTCAGACTGAACTAACAAAATCGGAAGATCAGCTAAGATTTTTGGGCTATTTTAGAAACATACAAGGAAAAAATTAAGGCGAAAATGCAAATCTACAAGATTCGTGCGCTATCATCCCTGTTTTGTGGTTCAGGGACATGGACTACATATGCTAGGCACATCAAGAGACTGAACAGCTTCCCCATAAAATGCCAGCGCAAAATCCTGAAAATAAAAGTGGGAAGACAAAATGCCAAAAGAAAGGAGCTAGAGCATGCAGGACTGACACACAGAGAAACTATTATCAGGAGGAAGTTGAGATGGCTCTGCCACATCAGAAAAGTGGGAGGAAACCATATTCCCAAGAATATTTTGTGCAGTAAGATTCAAGACAGGTCTAGAAAGCAAGGTCACCATTTATGGCAGTACAACATGAGCAAAGATGATATGAAGTCATTCAACTTCAATGGAGAAAGCTGGGAGGAATGTGCAGAGTCCTGTTCAATTTGGAAGGAACATGTGGTACTGGGTGCAACTCAGCATGCATCAGCTCTGATCCAGGGGGTGGGCGAAAAGCGAGAAAGGAGGAAGCAGCGTGCTGTAAACTTGGACTCCAACTCAGACAACACATGGATCTGTGAAACTTGCAATAAGCTGTGTCACTCAAAATTGGGCTGGTCAGCCACAAACAGATTCAACAGGCACCTGACTAAACCTCTTAATGCATACATCATGATCCAGTGGATTGACAGCTCTCTATATACTAGCCTTGCCTCAAAAATACAGCACTTCATAGTCACATAGGGTGCCTATACACGAGCAGGGAGGCTGCTCCGATGTGCTGTAATTCCAGCGTGATGGAGCAGACTATTAAGACTGCTGGAGCATGGCAATTACTGCACTCCAGCAGCCACCTGCATCTCGTATATCAGCACCCCCCTGCGCTTCAAAACAGTAGCAGGGGCACCTTATCTAAAGCTCATTCAACAAGCTTCATCTAAAGTGCCCCCACTGCCATTTTGAAGCATGGAGACACTGATACACAAGATGCTTCAGGTGCTTTAAACAGAGACGCCCTCAGAGCCGCTCTAATTAATGGAATTAAACAGTTTGAACATTGATATTGCAGCCCTGCAAGATGCACCCCTGGCCTCAACTAGCTCCTTAGGACAACAACACTACACACTCTTCTGGCAAGAGAAAGTTCCCAAAGATACACATGTATAAGGAATAGGCTTTGCTGTTAGAAACAATCTTTTCAGAACAACTGAGAATCCATTGAATGGTTCTGAAAGAATTCCTAATCAAGACACTGTACCAACAATTATTGACTGTAACTACAAAAAGATTCCATCTGCATTTGACACTGGAAACAGGCATGTATGATGGGATCAAGGCAGCGATAGGTCTGACTGCAAAGATATCAGTTTAATTAAAGACAGCATCAAAAAACATAGTAGACTGAAAGATGGATAGAACCTTATCTTGAATTCTGTTCAAGGGAAAGTGATGTTACTGACACGGTCCTTAACTATTAGGTCTGTCTGTTCTTGAAGAGCTTGATGGTATTCCAACTGTTGAGGAGTCAAGTAAAGCCACAAACAAATCAGGCCAGTAGCAGGGCCCTAGGAAAAAGCAGCATTCCCCAAAAAATGAAGTTACCAGACACCTAATGGGGATCATCTGGTTAAGCAAGTGGGCAAGCTGATAGGAGATAACAAAAGAGACTTTCAAACAGCTTTTGCTGGGCCTCAGTTAATTCAAGTCAGCAGGGCTACATGAGCGTCAATCTCCAGGTACTGAAGGAACTAGTAGAGGAAACCTTGGAGCCTTTGGCAACGATCTTTGTGAAGTCATGGGAGACAGGCCAGGTACCAGAGGACTGGAAAAAGGGTCAACATAGTGCCCCTCTTTTTTTTTTTTTTTTTAAGAGGAGGAGGACCTGGAGAACTAGATTGGTTAGCCTCATTCCAATACCTGGGAAGTGATTGGAGCATATCCTAGAGGAAGGCCATTCACAGAGACCTGGAGGAAGAAAGGCTGATTGACAGCAGCCAACACAGATTTATGACAAACAAATCATATCAAACCTGATCTTCTCTGACAAGTTAACTTCTTGGGTAGAGTAAGGGAATGCTATGGATATAGTGTATCTGGATTTCAGCAAGGCTTTTGATAAGGTCCCGTATGACCTTCTCAAACAAACTGGAGAAGTGTGGTATGGACAGAAGTACAAGATGAATAGATAACTGGCTTAATATCTGCAAGCAACAGGTCCATGGCAGAATGGCAGGAGGTTTCAAGTCAAGTTCCACAGAAGTCTGTCCTCAGCCCAGTGCTGTTCAACATGTTTATTAACAATTTAGATGCTGGCATGGAAAGCTTCTTGAGCAAGTTTGTGGATGACATGAAACCAGAAAGGACTGCAAACATGGAGGATGCAAGAGCAATTCAGAAGGATCAACATATTGGAAAGTTGCACTAAGGCTAACAGAATGAAGTTCAATGCGGACATATCCAAGGTACTACACCTTGGAAGGAATAATCAAATACAAATACAAAATGAGGGCCACATGGCTGGATGGAAGCCCTATGGAAAAGAATTTGGGAGCCTGGTAGACCACAGACTCAATAAGGGAACAAGGGAACAAAGGAGACCCCTCTGTAAATGATCCTCATTGACCTGACCAAGGCCTTTAACCTTGTCAGCAGTAGAGGGCTCTTCAAATTATTGTAAGAGATTGGCTATCTACTAAGGATGTGTAAGGTTAAACTATTAGTGCAGTGATAACCGGTTAGCTTACCAGTTATTGTTTAGCAGTCTGGCAGGGACAGGGGTGGGGCAGGAGGGAAGAGACGCTGTGTGGTATGCAAGCAATAGACAGAAGGCAGCAGGGCAGACAGGAGGGAGGAGCAAGGAGAGACAAGGGGGACTAGTACCCACAGCCTAAGAGGAAAACACAAAGCAGCTTAACTCATTATCAATTAAGCAATTAGCTGCTCCTTCACAGATACTCCCTCCCTCCTGGCTCAGGCCTTCTTGTCCTTCTTGCCTTCAAAACCTCATGAGTCACTTTGAGTATGCCTGCCAAAAGTTTGGTCTTCCAAAGCAGCATCAAAACAAAAAACATGGGCTAGAAGTGTGGTTTTCAGCCATTTTCATTTGCAGACCCCTAAAAAATAATTGAATGGAGGTGCAGACACCTTCGAATAGCAAGTGTAGGTATTCACACACTTTTGATTGATCACAGTCATCTTTTGTGGACCCCTTAAGTCTGCAGACCCCCAGGGGTCCACAGATCGCAGATTGAAAACCACTGGGCTAGAACACGGATTCACTGGCAAATCACAATAGGCAAAAATATGTTGGATGCTGTAATTAAGTGTATATACCTTAGCTCCATTGTTACCAATAATTTGTCACTTGAGGCTGAACTGAATGCCTACTGCTTTGCCAATACAGGTATCATGACCATGCAGAGCAAACACATGGAACACACTAACTGTTAAGACCATGGTCAAACTATACCATGCTTACACCATCAACACTTGTATGGCAGCACATCCTGCATACACTATTCAAGAAAAGCACTTCAACAGCTTTCACTTATGCTACCTAGCAATTATCTGACAGTATAGAATTGCCACACTGAGGTATTAGAATATACCAACTTTCTAAGCATTCATTCTCTTTCTCCTCAGTTGGTGTTGACTTGGATGGCTTCGTCATGTTGAAAATGGATTCTCCAAGGATTTGTTGCATGGATAACTCTTTACAGGAAAGACCACGGAGGCATTATATCTCCATTTCAAAGATGTTCTCAAGAGATATGAAAGCAATTAACATTAAGCCAAATGACTGGGAAGAGATTATGGAGGATCAAAGCACTTGGAAACAGTCTATTAAGTATGGAATGAAGGCTTTTGAGGAAAGAAGAGCCAAATGTGCAGAAGAAAAGAAATCTCAGGAAGAACCCTGAACCACATGTTAGACTGTTAGATACAAATTTCACATATGATAAATGCAGAAGAAACTGTCACAAGAATTGGCCTCCATATATCTGCCATAAAACTGCCACACTCACAGATAATGTCTTGGTGCAAATCTACTGTCTTGCAAGACAAACAGATCTACCTATACAATACCTATACTTCAGATGCATGCACCTGGGGGCCTGTACTGCTCTTAAAGCAAGAGTTAGGATTAAATAAAACCCCACTATTTCAAGAGTAAAATTAACTTGCTGCTAGTTTCTCACTCCGATCTCCCAACACTCCCTGACACCCATTGTTGTCGAACAGAACGTTCTGCTTGTTCCCTTCAGGTTTTTTAAAAAAGAGTTAATACGTGAGAGATTAAACTGTCATACTGATATGTATCAACAACAGCTATGCCTTAGGGGAAGTAGCAGACAGCTCACATCTTGCTTCAAACATTTGCTATATTCTAACTAATCACAATAATAATACATGGAGTATTATCGAGATAAATCAAAGCTATTCGGAAACTTAGCCCAATCACAATGATGGAACAAGGACATTATCTGCATCATCATTTGATGACTCGGTGCATCAATAAGCAATACATAAAGAGAAATGATGGTGCAGCAATTCTGATAGCCAAGCTGGATTTAAGAACCAAAGAATGAAAACATGTGTAATGCTAACCCAGCAAAACAGCATCTAAAGCCCTTATCTGAATCATCCAGACCCAGCAAGTCAGATGCTGCATTCAAGGGTGAAAAGAGCTAAGCAAAAAAGACCTTCTGCTGTTTAAAATATAGGAGCTTTCTGTTAAATTTGCTTTCTTTGATTTTTTTAATTGCTTGTTATGTTAGAGTAACTTTGAAAATTGACAATTATTCTCTAGTGTTCTGCTAACTACCTCAACAGCAGAACCAAGCATAGCTTTCTACCAAGAGAGTCAAAAGCCAGTCGTCATTGGGAGTACAGCACCAGATTGTCAAAATAGAGTTCTGGACAAAGGACAGTTGCACGATAGATTTGTAACAGGAGAATGAAAGATCAACATCTAAACATGCTATTCTTTTTCAGTTGTGTGCCTCATTAAAATGATGTTTAAAAAAAAAGACTATTAAAAAAAAAATCTATATCTGTATTTCTGCGCTCTATGTACTGATGTCCACAGACCAAGGAAAATACCAGTTGTCAGACTTCAATGCAGAGGCGCTGGGGACCCTGGCCCCCTTGGGAAGAGGGCTGTCATTTGAAATGCATAAAGCTTTCCACATGCCCATCACAGGGCTCCTCCCCAGGAAAAATAAAAATTGGTGCCTGTGCTTCAATGTGTGGATTCAATTTAGTGGATTATGGAGGATTTACAGTAAAGTACTACAATACTTTAAATCTTTTGATATACATTTCCATTTTATCCCAAAGATGATTTCTTGGCATTAAACAGAAACTAGAGATTGTGCATATCATATTGAATATTAGCAATGAACTAGTCAACATCCTATAAGAGGAGCAATAATGTTCCGAAAAGAAAAGACAACATTAACTTTCAAACCAACCATTAGAGGTTCTAAATTCAGGTGGAGATGCAAAAGCTGCTGTGAATTCAATAGTAGCTATGAGAAGGTTAGTAGTGGATACTGCCCCTACTGCTTGCTTGCTTGCCAAGAGAAGCAGCAGCCATTTTTCAGCTGCAACCTTTCCAAGAAAGCTACCTCTGGGCCATAACCATCAAAAATTCTTCTTTCCTAAAATTTGCCTTTAAAAAAAAACAAGGTGCACATCTTATTTAGAAGTATGCAGTATACAAGAAAATACCACAAATAAAAAGATGGTTTATTTTATCTTAGCACAATGTTTTCATCTGTGTATCTGCTTGCATTTTCAGATCTTAAGCCAACATACTCTGTTCCTTTCAATTGTGTGTAAAACACCCAAGCAAAACATAAACAAAAGAAAATTAAGACTTCTAAACTACATACATCAGGGATGTCAAAGACACTTGACCCTGTGGGTTAGATGAGTGGTATAGTATCAGTCCAGGGGCTGGATCAGGCCCACGGACTGGCCCTGCAAGCTGGATCCAGTGCATGTCCTGGAACGGGTGCTGTATGTAACACATCCCCCAGAACACTTACTCTAGGACCACACTACATGTGGTGCCTGTTTCAAACAGGTCTGCTCCATGCTGGATTCAATGTGTGTCCCATAACAGCTGGAGTACATCTTGTACATCATTGTGCCAGTGCCACCCACTTTAGGACCATTCCACCCCTCTCCTTCACATGCACTGAATCCAGTATGGAGTAGACACACGGTCCCCAAATGGTTGGAGCAGGTGCCACAAGCAATGTGGTCCCAGAGCAGGCATCACATGCAATGCATGCAGGACAACTCTAAGACCCATTGGCAGCACTGAGAGCCGGATAAAATGGCACCAAGGGCTGCACCCCTGGCATTAGCTGCTTTAATCAGTGTGAGTGCAAATAAGTGACACCTGAACGTAGGTGACACCTGGAAGGTGGTGGTTTAGGTTCTATTTCTGGTTTTGCTGCTGCCACCCAAGTGATCTTATGCAAGTTAAAACTTGTGCATGTCTGCATCTGTAGCTGTAGACAATGGTACAGCTAAACCATTTTTGTAGCAACATTGATAACTACATATGAAATCACCACACAAATACTGGTCTTCAAATTTATGTACTGTGTCTATTCTTGGGGAAAAAAGTTTCCCTGTCTAACAGTAAAAAATGTACCCTCAGAGTACTACAAAACAAATATAGCCATTCAAGGGGTGCCACTCCAGAAGTAGGGAAGTCAGGGTTCCTCACTCAGACAGACCCAACAGATCAATAATCCTTTTGTCCTGCATGTTTTAACTATCATGCTACATATGCACACATACAGACCTGTTTATCATTGTCACATGTCTCTGCATTGGAGCCTCTTTGGATGGTCCACTTCCAACTATTGAGGGCAAAACATATGGAGATGTCTCCATGCTGGGTTTAGCAATTCCATATGAACTCCCTCTGCTTCTTTGCACAGTAGGTATAGGTCTTCTACTGCCTTCATCTGGTATAATCATTAACCCCGGCTGCCTCAAAGTTCCTTTTGGCTTTCCTATAAAATAAAGACATAGTAAGAATTGCCATTTAGTGGGTCACACCATGGTTGCATCTAGCCCAGTATCCTGTGTCACACAAGGGTAAAGAGTGGCTGCTGAAAGGGAAAGTGAACAGGGTATGACCAGGGTTTTTTCTAGTGTTCCTTTCCCACTTAAAACCTCCAGAATTTAAGGTCTAGGAAGTTCTGATTTAGAGGCTGTACCCTTAACTGACATGCTATTGATGCATCTTTTTCTAAGAATTTGTCCAACTCCTTTTTGAATTTGGCTAAATGTCAGCTTTTGCATCTTGTGGTAATGAATTGTACACTTTAGTAACACACTGTGAAAAAGAACTTCCTTTGTTAGTTTTAAATTTACTACCTACTCGTTTAATTTTTGTGGCCCCTAGGTCTTATATGCTAAAAAGTAAATAAAATCCTTTTTACTTTTGGTTCGCTATATAAGGGTTTACAAAATACTAAATGCCCCACCTCAAGCATCACTTTTCTATACTGGATAGACCTAACATCTTTAGTCTCTCATCATACAGAAGCACCTCCATTCCACTAGTCATCCTTGTTGTCCTTTTCTGTAACTTCTCTAGTTCCTCTTTATCCTCTTTTGAGGTGTGGTGACCAGAACAGAACACAGTTCAAGTTGTGAACAGACCATGTATTTATAAAGGGGCATAATGACACTTTCTATTTTGTTCACAATTTCCCTCTTAATAATCCTGAACATTGTTTACCTTTGATGGCTGCATAGCAAACTGCCCATAATGACTCCCAGATCTTTTTCTTGTGTGGTGACAGCTAATATAGAGCCCATCACAGTATAGTTTGGATTATTTTTGTCCATGTGCATCACTTGATACTTATCTACATTGAACTTAATTTGCCATTTAATTGCCCATTTGCTCAACTGTTTCAGATCCTTCTGTAGCTCGTCATATCCCACCTTGGTCTTTGCCACTTAGAATAATTTTGCACCATCTGCACCTGTCTACCTCACTACTCACCCCCTTTAACATTCATAAATGATCTGGCAAACAGCACTGGTCCCAACACAGAACCCTACGGTACCCTGCTGTTTACTTCTTTTTATCCCCAAAACTGACCATTTATATTTCACTCTTTGGCTTTTTTAAAACTTTAAAACCAATTTCTAATCCATGAGTGGACCTTCCCTGTAATCCCATGACCACCTAACTTCATTAACAGCCTTTGCCGGGGGACACACACACACACACACGGGACGGGACGGGACACAACCTTGTCAAAGGCTTTCTGGAAGTTCAAACAGACTATGTCAACTGGAACATCTTAAGCCACCTGCTTCTTGATACCCTTCAAGAACTCCAGTAGTTTGGTGAGGCACTATTTCCCTTTGACAGCCATGTCGATTCCTTCCCAGCAATTCAAATTCATCCACGTGCTGAACAACTCTTTCTTTGTTCCTACTAGTTTTCCTGAAACAGAAGTTGGAATCACTGGGCTGTAGTTCCCTGCACCTCCTCTAGGGTCTTTTTTAACTATGAGAGTCGCACTAGCAACCCTCCAGTCCTTTGGTACCAAGGCTGTTCAGTGATGGGCTGCCTACTACAGTTAAGAGTTCAGCAACTTCCTATTTAGGATTCTGAAGGACCCTAGGGTGAATGCCATCTGGTCCTGGTGATTTGCTACTGTTTAGTTTATCAATTTCCTTTACAACATTATCTACTGAAACATCAGTTCAAGTCAGCTCCACTGACTTGTCCCTAGAGAGGAGTGGATCTGGTCAGAGAATCTCCCTAACATCTTCAATAGTGAAGAAAGATGCAAAGAATGCACTTACTTTTCTCAGCAACAGCTGTCATCCTTTAGCACCCTTTTTACACCTTGATCACCCAAAGCCCCAACTGACTTCTTGGCAGGTTTCTGGCTTCTAACATAGTCACTACTGCAGAACAGCTCAGTAACACTTAACCCTTTGTACCAAATCCTGTGCACTACTTAGGTCTAGGTCAATAATAGCCTTTCCTTTTGCAGGTTTGAGGACTAACTACTTGAGAAACTCTATTATAACATCAAGAAATATGATCTCTGCATTGTAGCCTGATGTTTGACTGACTCAATCTATTCGTGACTATTTGGAATCGCCCATTATCATCATATTTTCTGTCTTTGCAGCCCCTCTCAAACCCAGCATTTCTAGCTTGCTGAGGCCATCCTGGTCAGGAGGAGGGACAATGGGATTGGGACAATCAATAGTATATCCCCAAACATACTTCCCCCCTCGCCATCCCCATTCAAACATGGAGTTTCTATCCACAGAGATTCTATGGTACCTCACCAATTGGAAAAAGCCACCCCACGCCCCCACGAAAAAAGAACAAAAAGCCTACCCTATTTGATTTGATGTAGTCATTGATGCAGAATGCCACTCCCACCAGTATAACCTATTCTATCATTCCACTGATTTTCCTCATAGTACCGTATTTCCAAGATACCTGTTATGTCTGTGCGGGCCGGGAGCAATCCGGGCCCTTTTTCATGCCGCACGGGCTGTGGCCAGCAGCCCGGGCACGCTGGGTCGGAGAAAGCAGGCGACACGCTAGAATTAGGCACGGATGCGTAATGGTTGATTCAAGATTGTTTACTTACACCGAAGATGGTCGCGGTGTAGGCTGGACAGTTTCCCAGGCAAAGCTCCGCTTAAATCCTCGTTTGAGGACTCAGACAGTACTCGGATCACTCCCACGGAGTTGTCGAGGCTCCGTGGATCCTTTTTGCGCGCAGGGAAGAGGGATACATCGAGGATTGCGCTTGGCAACGGGGAGAGGCTAGAGGCTGATCAGACCCCTGTTGCCTGCTTGAAATGCACTGGGTCCAATAGGCTCCGCAGCGCTTAGAGATCTTCACAAGACGTGAAGTCTCCTCCTCCTGGTGTTCGTGGAGTCCTCCCTTGTGGGGGTTCTCCTTGGAGGTCTCCAACTTGGGCGGAAACCACCCAAGCCTTTTATACGGCTAGCAAGCCAATCACTAGCCGCCACGTGTGAATAATTTAAAGAAA
>NW_005841935.1:1247343-1260083 GCF_000455745.1 Alligator sinensis
AAGCTCCACCCTTCTTTTCTGGTTCTTCCACGCGGTCTCCCTCTTGCTCGGCGCCATCTTGAACTGGCGTTTCAGGATCCCTTCTCTCAGCCGCTTCTTTGACCGCCTGAACAGCCATACGCAGCTGGGCCTTTAAACTTAAATTCTTATTCATTAAATCAGTAATTGTACGGAAAGTTGCACTCAATTCTCCCCCCTTGTCATACTGTAGGGCCACCCTCTCATCTGCGGCGCGTTCCTCCGTCTCCAGATCTTCGCGGAGCTCGGATGGAAGCTCGCGACCCCTTAATCTAGACGCCACCATGTAAGGGGAGAACCGGCCGATTGGCACCGGTTCTTCACTCTCCGAAGCATATCATAGGCAACGGGCACACTCCCGGGTGAGGGTTGGGTTCACTGCGCCTGCCGGGTTGACTCTGGCGAGGGACACAGTATCGAGGGGCCTGAACAGGACCCGCTCGTTGCTCATCATACACCCGAATGCCGCGGGTTGCAAATACACTTCCCTCTCTTTCGGGGCTCCGTCTTCGGAAGCTCCCTCTTCTCCCTTCAGCGAAAGGCGTTCGCTGATACATCTCTCACCCGTTCCGCCCGCCTGGTGGTAAGCGATATGCGCTTCCAGCTCCTCAAAACTTTTCACTTGGCGTTTGTTATCGCGCCAAGGGCAGTTCTTAACTAATTCTAGCTCTAGCGGGTTTTCTCCTGATCCCATCCTCGTCGCCGTGTGCGGGCAGGGAGCGATCCGGGCCCTTTCTCGCGCCGCGCGGGCTGTGGCTAGCAGCCTGGGCACGCTGGGTCGCAGAAAGCAGGCGACACGCTAGAATTAGGCACGGACGCGTAATGGTTGATTCAAGATTGTTTACTTACACCGAAGATGGTCGCGGTGTAGGCTGGACAGTTTCCCAGGCAAAGCTCCGCTTAAATCCTCGTTTGAGGACTCAGACAGTACTCGGATCACTCCCACGGAGTTGTCGAGGCTCCGTGGATCCTTTTTGCGCGCAGGGAAGAGGGATACATCGAGGATTGCGCTCGGTGACGGGGAGAGGCTAGAGGCTGATCAGACCCCTGTTGCCTTCTTGAAATACACTGGGTCCAATAGGCTCCGCAGCGCTTAGAGATCTTCACGAGACGTGAAGTCTCCTCCTCCTGGTGTTTGTGGAGTCCTCCAACTTGGGCGGAAACCACTCAAGCCTTTTATACGGCTAGCAAGCCAATCGCTACCCGCCACGCGTGAATAATTTAACGCAAGCCAATAATGGGGCTCGAATTAGAATACAAATGGTGGGAACTCCTTGCAACGTGCATTTCCTAGCTGCAAAGAAGAAATGCACACTGCAAAGAAAGCTACAAATTGGCGGGAAAATAATTCAGTGGTGCCAAAGCACACACAAAAACAAAATCACACCCTTGGGTTGTGACAATGTCAATATTGTTATTTATAGCAAAGTATTCAGGTTCCCTCCATCATGGATCTTAGACTTCTAGCCTGTCTACAACCACTTACACTTTTTCGCTACCTTGTTGGCTATGTTTGAGACTTTCTTTTCTTTTTTTTAAAAGAAGATGGTAAAGGTATTTATTTGTGCTTCTCTCTGCATTTCACCCAAGTACTCCCTTCCTGTTTCTTATCCCTTATGCCAGGGGCTGTAAACCGGGGGTACTTTGAAAGGTCCCAAGGAGTACATGCGGACAGGGACGGAGCACCGCCACCTTGTGCTGCCGCCTCACATGAGCAGGGTGGGGCCGGGGCAAGGGCAGTGATGCCCCTCTGCGGGCTACACAGGCACTGCCTGGCCGGACGCAGGGGGAAACTTTCACACAGCCACTACCATTCACCACCCCATGTTGCTGCTTCATGTGTGGCTGCCGCCCCCTCCCCTCACTCCGCAACTAGCCGCCAGGGGTACACCGCTCAAAAAAAGGTTGAAAACCTCCGCCCTATGCTTATGGTTTCACCGCTTTATAGGGTATGTCAATCTGAACTGTGTTCTGTTCTGCACCCAACAGGTTTTCCCCCATTTTTTAAATTTAAAAGCTGCTCTACCACTTTTTAATGTTACATGCCAGCAGTTTGGCTGAAGACATTTCAAAGAGTTATACTACAACTACAGAGTGTCAGACTGTTTGAACAACAGAATCATAGAAAAGTAGGGCTGGAAAGGACCTCTGAAGGTCATCTAAATCTAATCTCCAGCCCAAGGCAAAATCATCCCAAACCATTTGTCAGGACCCAGTCCCAAACGTGGAACTTGGGGATCAAACCCCAGCTGAGTCCTTCACTAGGTCAAAGCTCATGGGAGAAGACAAGAGTGGCGAGGAAAGTGGCCCTACAAGGGGAAGGCACTCTATTGCTGGCCCCTGATTGGACTGAGGCTCTCAGCCCTCCGTTGGACTGTCCCACCTATATAAAGGCTTCCTGTTCCCTGGAGAAGCTGTCTGGACAACAAGACTCCTGCTGTCCATGCTCCTGCTCTGCCGTTTCCCTGCCTTTGCACCCTGACTCTAGATGAAGTTGCTGACCCTGTTCAGACGACAACCTCTGCCTCACATCTTGGACTGATGGAACTTGGTTCTCGTAGGTATCCAACCCGGTTTTCTTCCTGACCCTGTTCTGTCTTATGTTTTGGCCCTGGGTTGGACTCTAACCCTTGGCTACCCCTCAGACCTCAGCTAACAAGCTTATGCAAACCACCAGCTGAACTACCTATACCTTGGTATGTGACCCCATCCTATACAAATCCATACCTGATCTGCTACTAAAACTATGCAACCAACCCAATCTCACAACCCAACCTGCCACAGGTAAAGAAGGGGAACAAATACTTAAAACATTTAAGTACAGAACTATTTAAAATTAGTTACAAGATCAATTAAAATTCCCTTGAGTCTTAAAATTAAGTTACTAACGTTTCTTGAATTTTTAAATATACATAACCTAATGTGACATGGGTTTAAGATGCTTATATAACACCTGGGAGAGTACAATGCTACAAGATTTTGCCAAAACGTGTAAACCAAGATCTCTACATACAAAAGACTTGACACATCAATTTAAACAACTGAAAGTAAGGTTTTAATGCTGATGTTTTTTCAGGATGTATTACTACTAAGTGAAGCATGAGTCTATTACTACAAGCTATTATTTTGCGAGCTGTTAAGGAAGAGCCAAATATTTCAGTGATTCTGATTCTTAGGGAAATAAAAGCTTTCCCCATCCAAATTAACTAAAAACAAGAACATTTGCTAATTTAATGTTCCTATGAAAAGTAAGATATCCAAAATATATTACCTTTAAAATGTAGACATCTCTCTCTCTCTCTACATTGTCACTTTACCAGTCTGGTAAATTACCTAGAACAATGTTGGATGTATTTAAGGTAGGATACATTCTCTCAGGGGCGGGCAAAATACAGCCCGTGGGCCACATCCAGCCCGCCAGGCCATTCTATCCAGCCCATGGGGCCCCTAAAAATTTAGAAAAATAATATTTATCTGCCCCCTGGCTGCCTGGCAAAGATGACAGGGTACTAGCAGCAGCAGGACCCAGCAGCCCGGCCCCACCCCTCCCCCAGCTGGAAGCTTCTGCCTAGCAGAGGCTTCAGGCCTGGGACCCTAGGGCTGTTTTCCACCTCCCTCCACCAGAGAGAAAAACTCAGCTAAGAACAGAATGGCAAGGGAGGACTGCAGGTGATCACCCCAATCCTCAGGGCTGGGCCAGGCTGGCTCCTGCAGAGTCCTGTGGGCCCAACCATACAGCTGGGACCCATATGGTGCCAAAGTGGTGGGCACGAAAGCACACAAATGGCAGGCGGGGGGGGCACGGTGGCACAAGAATGTGGCAATACTTGGGTGGGAGTGCAGGGCCCATGCTAGTGCCCCGGGGCCAGGGCCAGCCAGGGCCCACAGCAGGAGTGCAGGGCAGGGCTGGAAGGGGCTCTATGGAGCCAGGCTCGGCTGCGCCAGCAGGGAGAGTGGGGAGCTGGCCCAGCTCCACAGAGTCCCTGGCCAGACCAGGCCCCACGGGCTTGCTGCCCAACTCTGGGCCCCTGCCAGCCCTGGCCCCGGAGTACCAGTGCAGGCTGCATGTTCCTACCCAGCTGTCTCTGCACCGCCATGTCCCCGTTTGTTGCCACTTGCCCTCCTGCCTGCCGCTGCCACTCCTCCCCACCCACCACCTGCCTGCCAGCTGCTCCAGCACCATGTGGTTCCCAGCTGCATTGCTGGACCACAGGATTCAGTAGGAGCTGGGCCAGCCCCTGCGATTCTTGGCTGGCTCCATGCAGTTCCAAATGCATCCTGTGGTCTCGTCCATGCAGCTTGGATGCGATTCCAGAGCGGCAAGGGGACACTGAGAAGCAGCAGAAGGGCAGCAGTGGCAGACAGGAGGGGAAGTGGTGGCAAGTGGGGGCATGTGGCCAGGAGCACGGAACTCTGGCTTGAAGAAACACTGCCAGGGCTCTGCCTGCCACAGCAAGGGCTGTGGGCAAACCCTCCCTCTCCACACATGCCACAACCCTCCCCAGCCACCCTCCCCCTACACACACTCACAGCCCCATACCCACGCCCACCCCACATATCCACACACACCCACATGCTCCCCCACCCTACATACACACACCCACACCCTCCCAACCCCATACACACCCACACCCCACATTCACAGTCCCCACCCACCTATACCCTGCCACACAACATACAAGAGTAAGATTTCATTTTAAGCTATTATATAATCACCTACCTCTATGTACACTACACACGTGCGTGCACATGCAAATCAGGACAAAAATACTTTTTGAAAATTAAAATACTGAACGTTGTAGTAGAGGTTTGATTTTTAAGATGTAATTTGGTATTTTTCTGGTTCCGAGATGGCAAACCCCCTTGCTGAAAGGAGTATGTCCAGGGGCAAGGGGAGGGACTTATGGTAGAAAAGGTCAGGGGTTAGGAGGTGGGACTTCCAGTCCCACGATGGTGACCAGGGGGTGGGGCACCTATCAAGTGGCAAGGCTGCCCTTGCAGCCCTTGACACCTCGCTAAAATTCAGTAAGCAGCCCTCCAGCCAAAATAATTGCCCGCCCCTGCATTAGCCCAAAGAATATAAGGGCAGAGAAATGTTTAAACTGTTACCAGTGTCCTTGCATCAGTGCTTGGAGGTGCAGGGGGAAAATAAATTGTTAGTGGTCTGTCAACAGGAGCTAGTGCCTGAAAGGGTGCAAAGAACAATTTTTCCAACTATTTAGTTTGTCTAATAAAAGATACCACAGTACCCAAAGAACCTTGTCTGCCTATGATCCTTAGACCAACATGACTACAACCAACAACCCTGAGGTCTCTCTCAGATTTCTTATATAGTTCACTAATGATAAAATGTCACCGTGAATAATAAAAGCTTTTCACTGTACAGAAATGTGAAACTAGTGTTTGCTTTTCCATAAGTGCAACAGTATATTAATGCAACATTTATTTTTTCACTTTATTTTAGCAAACAAATCCTCTACCTACCAACTTTATCCCACTTGTGAATATTATTGGTTAAATCTGAGCACATGTAAAACTAAAGTAACAAAAAGTTGTTTTTTATTTTTCTACTGTTATCTGTATAAATTAAATTATAATTACTGGACCGGTGCTGGGACCACTCCCCGCCTCCCCCCAACCACTTCAGGCCAAGGCTGGGGGCATTCTCCACCTCCCACCACCATGTCAGGCCAGGGCCAGGGCCATTCCCCCCCCCTCACCCTTGCCATTTGGGGCTGGGGCCTGGGCTGTTCTCCACCTCCCCCACCACTTCAGGGCACAGCCACCAGCAACACCTCCTCCCCTGTTCCCCAACACCTCCCCTCCCTGCTGTCTGCTGTTTGGGGTGGGGAGGGGGAAGGCAACAGCCCCTGGCTCCAAGGAACAGACCTAGGGGGGGTGAGGCCAGCACCGCTGGCCTTGCCCCTCTGCTCTGTCCCCTCCATGATGGCACTGCTCCAGGCCCCGCTGTCCCCATCTTCCTCCAAGGAGCAGGGGAAGGGGGCAAGGCCAGCAGAGGCCTCCTCTCTGGCCCCTCAGCCCCCACCATCATGATGGTGCACCACCATCTGTCTCTGTCTGTGTAGAGCACTCTGATTGGCTGGACAGACAGACAGATGGACAGACAGACTGACTAAAGCTTTTATATTATTAGAATTGGCTGTAAATCGGAAAGTCGGCCTGATGTGGCTGATAATTTGGCCGATAAATGCCCATGCATGCATGCAGCTGCAGCACAGCATGTAGGCGGTAAGAAGCACAGCCTGGAAACTTGGAAAACTGCGTCCAGCTGGTAAGTCCATTGTCATGGAAGGGGAGGGGAGAGGTAAGGGGGAGATCAAGGCCCCTGCAGTGAGAGAAGGAGTGGGGCTGGGGCAGGCACTGCCCAGCCAGGGTGGGGCATGGGACGAAGCCACAGCTTGTTCATGAGGTGCAGGGAGGGTTGGGGGTGGCTCCTGCTGCTGCACATACCCTGGGATGGCCTGGGGGGGACGTGTGCCCCCAGATCTGCATGGGGCATGGGCAGGGTGGGCTGCCCCCCCAAACTCCTCCAGCTCTGTCCCTGATTAGGGACCTACCAAATTAAAAAAAAACAAACAAACCAGCAGGAGTGGGCTGCATAGTGACTCCTTTACTCTTGAAGGTTTCCCTGTGCTCCTGAAGGTCCACCACTGGTTGGTGGAGGGGCTCTTCTGCTTGCCGCTCGCTCCCAATGAGCTAGGAGGCAATAACTGAAGTTTTAAATTGGCACTGTTTTTAGCACCGATTAGCTAAGGGGCATTGGCAGCCACACTGTGTTGCTGACCAGCTGGGAGGCAAAAACTGCACCATAGTTAAAACCACTATTTTCACCTCCTCAATGATCAGAAGGGAGCAGTGAGTGGTGGAAGGGGGGGGGCAAGAAAGGGAACCTGCAGAAGTCAGAAGGAATGGGATGTGTGGCAACTCTTTTGATTTTGCAGGTTCCCCTGTGCACCACCACAGACATGGGGGTGGGGTCAGCAGAATGCAGGCAGTGTCCTTGCATCCCTGCCTGTGTTCTCCTGCCCCTGCCCCTGGTGCCTGCCACAGCACTGGGAGCTGTCACTGCTCTGGAGAGCCCAGAGCAGCAACTCTAAATTCTTTTTAACAAACATTTTCCTTGACACACCTCCTGGCATGCCAAGGAAAATGTCTCTACATGACACTAATTGGCACATGTGCCAGGGGTTGCCTATCCCTGCTTTAAACATTCACTTTATGAGCACTTCTTCATGTAAGGCTTGCAGGCCTCTGTAGAACACTTCAAAACAAGTTTGAGATGCATCTTATTTCTGCACTGTTAATTTTAGGGTATGCAAGAATCATGTCATCCTCTTATATTAGCAATTAACTCCAAAACAGAGGTGGCCTTCCAATTTGCATTGCTTTTCTAGCACAAGGACAAGCATTTCAAGCTGCTGACCAGACTTTTTCCTCATTGAGTCTTCTTCAAAATTATTTTCTGACTATGGTCAAGAAGCCATTAATGGAACCTTTGAGCGCATCCAGATGGGCACGGACAGCAGCGCCACACATCACACAGGCAGGCGTTCCCTGTGCTGTTGCTTTGCAGTGCAGGGTGGGGTTGACCCTGGGATCTCCCAGGGTTAAAAGAGTACCACCAAAAAAAAGCAGGGCAGCACATGTAGCATCAGTGCTCACCACACAAAATTGAGTCTGGCCAGCCAGAGCCATGCTCCAGCTGCTGGTCAGGCTTCCTACTACAACTGCAGCTCCCAGAGGCTCCCAGGACCCCAGGTAAGGCTGCTGGTCCCAGCCTGTCCTACCATACCTGGGGTAACCTGCCACATGCCAGAGCGCATGCAGCACAGGCATTTCCTAGGGACAAGAAGCAGGGACACAACAAGGTGTGCTGCTGCTACTTGTCCCTGGGGAAACAAATGCTCCTGCTCATCTGGACACACCCTTTGAGAGCATTTAGTTTGAGAGATAAAGGTGGGACTGCTTAGTTAAGCACCCTTAAAGAAAAGATAGGCTCTTTAGGAATAGCAACTTCCAGCACTTGGAAAACAAGCAAACAATGCTGACTAAAACAGACTGCTTTCTCTTCCTAGCCAGCTAGGAATGAAAGCAGCACTGTTACTGAGATAATTTCAGTGTCAGCCCTCCAATGGGGAGATTGAAGGTAAAGCTTTGGTGCGTTTCCATGCTGCCCTGTTATATCTTGTCCCAGGATGAGAATGCTCTGAAATTGGTCCTGGGGTAAAAAGTTTCCCCGTTTAGAGGCTGAGTTCCCACTATTTAAAGGCCATATCATGTGGTTACAAATATTTTCCTTTGGGCAGCTGGGCTTTCCTGGGAATAACCTGTTTGAGCCTGTGGCCTTAGTGATATGGCATCTAGTTCTCCTTTTCCATGCTTTCGCCCCTTGACAGTGATACCTACTTAAAAAAAAAAAGTGAAGTGGATGGAAGAAGGAAAGCAGCTTGACTCCAAGTTCCAATCTCTACTTTTCAGAGGCAGAACATGCTGTTCCTGTAGGAAGAATATATGCTACTAAGTCTGCTTCAAGGATTTAATGTGTATTGTGACCCTGCTCTGCTGCCTCTTCCCCAATCCTGCCATGAAGGAGCACCCCCAAGTAATTTTTCCCACTACTAGCTTTAAATATTCTTGAAAATCCAGTCAATCCACACTTGATCCTGACTAGGAGGGGGAGAAAGAGGGAAAATCTTAACAAAACACATACCCACTGCTCCCCAAAAACAACAAAAGACAACAGCTCTTCTGCAGAGAGAGAACCCTTGAATCTCTACTGGACTTACAAACACACACACACTAAAAATGATATGCTAACAAGAGTTAGAAGGAAATAAATCCTGAAACGAGTACATAAACTACTTCATGGATTGTGTATTCTTTTAATCTTTTATAGTCAGCAATAGTCCCTGAAAGGAGACTTCCGATACCTGCCCATGACAAAAGCAGAATTCATTAAACTGTAGTTGGTGTTATGAACTCCTACCTACTAATGAGAATGGAGCTGTGTTCTTCAGTCTCATTTGGCAGTTTACTTGTCGTCCCACTTTCTTTTTTGAACTTCTCTGGCGAGCCACCAGTTGAGCAATTCGCGCAGTCTCTGCGCAAGCAACGGCATGGCAAGTTATCTGTTCAAAAAGTAAGGAAGTAACAGGGACAAAATCAGTCATCAAGATCCATAGTCTTCTGTTTTGAGTGAAGAGCTATACACAGTTTCTTATTTTTACGTGGGATTTTCTTACTTAAGCCACAGAAGATTCAACACATTTGAGAAAAACTCCAGTAAACTGTTTATAATTTTTGATGCCCCAGATTTTATGTCTTCTTAGGAATGACCTTTCCTGCTATGATCTGACTGGGAAATAAACCATCAGATTACTATGCCTTGAATCTAGAGTCAGATTACTGGTGAAAGGACAAAAGTTTCCAGCAGAAGAATTTCTCATTAATTAGTTTAGAATAAAGTACAAATGAATAGACTCAGGACATGAAGCAACACTGTTTGAAGAGGTGCATCTGTAAGAAAAAAAAAAAAAAAAAATCAAAGAAGAGCAAAAGAACTTGGTAACGAGCAATCTCCATGGATTTCTTGTGCTAGCAAGTCCAGCTACATTGATATAAAAACAGCATTAGAGCAAATGTGGAAGCTTTATCCTTGTTCTGGCCAAGAGACATTTTGCACTGGAGCAAGAGACGGTTTGAGCCATACTTATTTATATACCTTTCTTCTTCAGGTCCAAGTAAAAAAGACAGCACAGTGGTAGCAAAATGTCTTGCATAGGACTGCTTGTTTAACTCTGTCCTAAGTAGTTGGTCCAATAAAGGATACTACTCAAAAAATCCTTAACTTTTTGCTCAAACATATATTGGTGGTTTGCAGCTGTCTTACTGCCCTGCCCCTCTGTTTACCTGTTTGGATCCTACTGCTCTAGAGTCTGCAACTGGATGCTATCTCTTTGTTTACATGCTGATGTTCTGCCTTTTTGCACTCCGATACTTTAGCAAACACCTTGGGAGCACACCTATTTATTCTGCCTGCCACTTCCTTTGCCATGGCTTCCCATTGTGTTTGCAATTAGACCCACAAAGGTTCTGGACTTTTTTCCCGTTGGGAGGGAAAATGTGCAGAAAGGTCTCTTACCTCAAAACAAAAACCAGGGGACTTAAGCTAGTTTCCCAGAGATGACCATAGCTAAGACACCATGCATGCCATGCCACTTTGTAAGAAAGGATACTGAAAGTGACCTTAAGTCAATCAGGACAGAAACCACACCTCCAGCAGTATTTCAGCCACTTCTCTACTCTACAAAAGTAGAAAGAATCCTGGGACAGGGTACCTGCACAGATCCTTATTTCATGTCAAATAGAGGATGGCCCTGAGCAGTAGTACTGCACATTTTAGAGCAGCAGTCTAGCCCCTCAGCTACACACAGTGAGCCACCATTCCTCTCTAGTAAAGGGGGAAAGAAGAATTGGGGGGGAGGGGGGGGGCACACACACAGGGGGTCTGGCATATCCCCTTCCAAACTGTGCTGCTGATCCTATGTGCTGGATCTAGTCATTTTGCAGACAGGACCTTGCCCATGGGTCATAAGTTGAGTGCTACTGGTCCAGAGGATACCAAGAGTGACAGTCAGGAGCTCCACCTCAACAGAATCTGACCAAGATCCTACATAAAACTGACCAAGCCAGAAGTCACTCCCAGAATGACTGTGCTCTGACAGTACTTTGCCTGCCTACTAGCATCACTCAGGAGAATGGTCATCATGTTTACATTTGCCTTTATTGTAAGTTATCGCAATTACATGACAAGATATGCAGGTGGCATGCCTTTTCATTTTAACAATGCTGACTGCAGCCATCTTGGGCTAATGCGAGTACCTTTCCTTGTTCCACTTCTCCCTCTAAGCTACGATCTTTACGGGTACAAAATGATGATTGCCATTAACAAGTCCTCCCCCTACCCTGTTTCTTGATACCTTTTCTCATCTTAATGGCCGAGGCATCTCCCCACCCCCTATATACCTCTCACAGAGTCCATTGCTTGGAGATACCCCTTGCCCTACCCCCAATCCCGACACTGCTACATAAATCAGTTACAAACATACTTGATTTCAAAAAGGTTTAAATCTTTGGCACAGAACTATGTACATAAGGAAATTTGTTACTAACTATATACCATGCTGTAAACACCACAGCAAACTAATACTGAAAATTATTATAATAAAAGCTATGTTCACAACTACATCGTTAAAATGCAATCATAGCTTTTTCTTAAGAAAAAATGTTTACAAAAACTTGTTATAACAAATTTGTCATATTGAATGAAATAGTTTGAATGTTTGTAAAGGTTGCCCATTAGCCAGTTTCAGGAAGAAGATAGGATTTATCTCCTTATCTAGCTCATTGTTTTGGGACTACGTGCAAAAAAGGTCCTGACTTTGCTTCTGAATTTTATCTTTAGAAGTCTTTTACAAAGAGAGCAAATATTCTGAATTCCAAGAGATCAAAGCCTAGGGCCTTTTAACCAAATTGGTAAGAAAAGGGTATTTACAGTGATATGGAAGTCTCCCCAAGAGTAATTTAAAATGCTCAACAAAGGCAAAAGAATCTGTTGAGTAAGATCCGAGCCCAAATTTGGGAGTAATGACAAGTTGAGTAGGAGGAGCCCACTGACGGCAGCTCACTCAATAAAAACTGTAATTTACTGTCCCAATTTGGAGGTGACTTCACTTGCAGAACAACGAAGAAAGAATCGCAAGTGTAGCCTGGATCAGACTGATCACCTGACCCAACCTTTCCGTGAACACGAATCTCTTAGTTCACGCTGAAGCCGCGGAGCACCTGAAAGGGACTGAAGGAAGGGGGACTTAGTCCTATCACTGCTGAGGCCAGCCTATTGAATCGTATTGCTGAGGCGAGCCCATTGAACCGTACTACTGAGGCCAACCCATTAAATCGTACTACTGAGGAATGAAACCATATTTTGGTATTTGGCTTCTCGGAATTCTAGGATTGTAAGTATATTATGAAAAATAATAGTATTGATTCAAATTTAACTTCTAGTTGTAATTGTACTTGTTTTTGTAACACTAATTCTTATAGCATTGTTTGGGAAGGAAGTGCATTCGGAGCATTGTTTCTGATATATGTAATTATTGTGTTTTTAATGTTTGTGGTGTTTCTTAAAGCTAAGCAGTGTTATATACGTAGCAAAGAGTTTAAAAATAAAATTGTGTTGTATGAATTAAGTGTGTAATCATTGTGAAATCGTGCAATCAGCTAACTACTCCCCCAGCCAGTGCATCAAAACAAATCAGTAAATTGTGTGGGATTTTCTCTATTCCATAACCCACTAGAGAGAAAATTCTAGAGGAAAAAAATACTTTTCATCTTGGAAAAGACTTAATACATATAAACACAGAATTCGTAGCCTTTTAAAACCTTGTAAGTTTAAAAAATGTAAATGTTTTTGTTGTCAGTCATTCAGCATTAATATCCAAAACACAAACAGCACTTACATTATAATGCCTGAATGAAGTGACAAGTACTGTTATATACTCTCATGCTTTGCCTCAAACAATGCCCGAAACTCATTGCAAAACAACATTACTGCCATATCGAGCTCAGTGTGCAGGAGACTACATGGCTTTCCCCCCCCCACCCCTCTTTTTTTTTTTTTTTTAAAAGGGGGGGAAAAG
>NW_005841935.1:1260093-1260669 GCF_000455745.1 Alligator sinensis
GCTCTACAAAGCAGGGTGCCCTTTTCCAAGCTGTTTGCACAGTGGATTCTGCACAGGTGTAAGGGCATAACATCAGAAGACACCATCTGGGTGGAACATGTGAAGGCTAAAGAGAATACTGGAAAGCAAGAGGGGCATTTTCTTTCCCATTTTGTCACATGGATCAGGCACAAGTCTTCCAACATTAGACCCGCCTGAAGAAACACAAACATTGGCATTAGTCTAGCCTTATAAGGAGTACCCTTCACCACCCCACTGATGCTAGCAATTAAATAAAGCTTGTCCTATGCAGCCACCCCAGTCATGAAGCCAGAAGCAAATCAACATACAAGCCACGGGATTCTAAGGGTGGAGTCTGAGTTTTACAAGTGCATCAGCATGCCAGTAAATATGGGAGGAAAGCCAGAAAGACTCTGAAGATATTACGTCTATAGATGACACGCTAAAACTGGGACAAAGAACTTCTTCTTCCTCCACTATGAAACTTAAAATAACTGCTTGTTACTTTTGTCATCTTCTAGGGTCAGCAACTAACTCAGGGAGGGTGGCCACCAATGAAAGGCCAAAGTTGGAGTA
>NW_005841935.1:1260836-1267346 GCF_000455745.1 Alligator sinensis
GTGAGGCTGAAATGGGGGGGGGGGTGGCGGCTCAGATCTAGACCTCCAAGGTGAGAGGGAGTAGGGCTGGGGTGCAGGCAGTTTGTTCAGGGGGCACCAGGGGTGGCTCCAGTCACTGCATGCACCCCAGGGGAGGCATGGGGGGGCACGTGCCCCCCTGGATTTGTGTGCAGGGCGAGGACAGGCTGCTTGCTGAGAGCTGGGGACAGGGGCTGTGCCGGCCTCTTCCCGGTGGGGGGCTGGGCCAGGGCTGCACTCAGGGAGGGCAGGGGCAGCTGCAGGGTGGGCTATGGTCACCCCCAAAGTTCACTGTATTCTTCCCATGACACCCGCCCAACCTGAGCACAGCCCCAGCCTGCCCCCCCCGAAAAGAGGCCTGCACAGCCCCTGACCCTAGCCCATAGAGGGCAGCCTGCCCTTGCCCCATGCACAAATTCAGGGGGCACATGCCCCCAGTGCCTCCCCTAGGAGTGTGCACAGCAGTAAGAGCCATCCCCCCTCCCCACCCAAGACTGTCCCACACCCTGCCCAAGCTAGGCAGTGCCTGCCCCAGCCCCATTCCGTCACTCACTGTGGGGACCTCAACCTGCCCCCCCTCCCCCCAATACCCCTTCCAGCCCACAGACTTAGCGGCCAGATGCTGCTCCCCAAGCTGCCCGGGATGCATATTGGCAAATCAGATCGGTATCGGCTGACATGGCTGGTTAATAAATCAGCCATCGGTATCGGCAAAAAAAAAAAAAATCTTTAATTGGTGCACCCCTAGTTGTTACCTAGAAGAAAGCACAACCACCCAACCAACTGAGACTACCACCATGTGCAGGCAGCAGTTTAGACATTATAAACAAGCAAAGGCTATTCCTTTAGTAAGTATGCTTCAAAGCTGAGCTCACCTTCCACCTCCTCCGCACCCCAAAATATCCTTAAGTTTAACAACCCAGTACAAACATTTAAGAACTTCATCTGCTGGAAGCAGATATTTCCCACGAAGAAACCTGGTAAAAGGAGAGTGGCTGGAGCCTCCCTCCTTTTCTTTTCACCAACCTACTTTATATCCTTATTGATGCAAGGACTATAGCCAAATCTATATTCCAGTTCTTACCCAATCCAGGTAGCTCACATTAGACTGCTAACCACAAAGCAGCAGCACCTTTAATCCCTTTAGCCGGTAGGACTGAAATGGAGAAACTCTGTTCCACTAAGTCCCTACACAAGTCCTGACTATATGCTATTCAGATGTAAAGTTGGCTGGCCAAGCATCACAATCCTCACCACAGAACTTCCTGAGCCACTTCTGACATTTGCCTTCCAGAACCCACAGTCCAGGATCTGTTCACCTTTATCCAAATCGGTCACTTGCAGGGCTTTACTACATTTGGACCCAAAAGCTCCTTGCCCACCTGAATCTGTCCACACATGAAGCAGACATTCATTGTAGCCATGTTTCTTCCCTTCAAAACCTAAAGATAGTAAGTCGGGGTGCTCAAGCCTGGCCTAGATCTGGCCTACAGAGCCATTCCACCTAGCCCACATGGGTCAAAAAATTTGGCAGTGGGGAAGCAGTGGCATTAATTGCTGCTCCCCTGCTGCCAAGTTTCCAGACTCATGAGCCACAGACATATGCAGACTTTGAAGTGCTCCAAAAATAACACTGAAAGAAACAGGTATTGTTTTGAAGCACTTCAGCTTACACATATGCTCTACAGAATGTGACAGGACTACCCAAGGGTCCCCTAGCATCCCATGGTGCTCTCACAAATCTCCTTGCCAGAACTGTAAAGCTAGAGGCCCCAGAACCGGGGGTCTAGCCCTTGTACTCAATCCCTGTACACATCCTGGCAGGAAGGCACGAGGGAGTAAATTCCAGTTAATTCACCACTCTTCGAGGAATACAAATACTGATGAATTATTCAGTAGCCACCAGTAGTTGATAAGGAGATAGGAGGGAGACACAATAGAGGCTAATTACAACAGACGGCAATTATGCCAAAGGTGAATTAATCAGTTTACTGTACTGAAATCATAGCAGGGAGCCATTGTGTTCATAAAGATATTTCAGGAGTTGAGAGTTATGCTAACATCCAAAAGAGAAGAGTCAAGGGCAACATGAGAGGAATCATAATTTTTAGAGTTTGACCCCGATGTAGAATACAGGAGCTTTCAGCTACCTTCAACTGTGTAATTTCACCACACAGGAACAAGCCTACAACGTTTAGGGTGCAGCAACAGTACAAAAACAACATGGGATACCTCCCCATCGTAGAATAGAAGGACTGGAAGGAACTTGTAAGGTCATCGAGTCTGTTCCCCTGCCATGGGTAGGGCGTTATTGGGCTCAAGCAAGCTCAATGAGGTGCTTGTCCAGCCTCCTCTTGAACACCTTCAGGTATGGCGAATGCACCACCTCTACTTGGAGTGTGTTCCAGATTCTAGTTACACTTACAGAAAAGAAGCTTTTTCGTTATGTCTAGCATGAATTTTTCCTCAATTAGCTTGTGCCCATTGGTCCTTGTTCTCCCAAGGGATGCCTTTCTGAAGAGTTGCTCAGTTACCCCAACTGGAAACAAGGACTTAACAACTTGAAAAGATGAATATTTGTACACATTTACACTAAAGCTGTTACACCAGTGCAGCTAACTGATATACGTGTCCTGGGATGAACATTCAGACTTTCTAAACATAGCAACCAACAACCAGAACAAAGAAGGCCCTAGTAAATTCCAGACAAAGGGTTTTGGTTTTTATTTTATTTTATTGGTCTCCAAGGGCATTTATACACTTGTGATGGGGGGGGGGGGCTTTAACTCGGGTGGTTCCAATTCAGGGCCCCGGGATCCTCACCAGCAGGGAAGTGAAAGCCGCAGTTTTAAAACTCGGAGCCCATTTTTGGTGCCAAGTTTAAAACTATAGCTTTCACATTTGCTTCCCTGGCAGCTGGAAACAGGACTCCTCCACCAATGGGGCTGGTGGGTGGGCAGGGCTGGGGTCTTGCCTGAAGAACCCTGCTGTGCCTGCGGGCTGGGTGGCGCCACACCTGGGGAGGAGGGGACCAAGCCAGGCTGGGAGAGCTCTGCCTTACCCGGAAGGGGGTCAGGGCCAGGCTGGCTGAGCCAGAAGTGCTGCAGCACTAGAGCTCCCCAAAAGTAATGCTAGCACCACTGCAGCTGAGCTATCCCCCCCCCAAGAGCTGCTGCCTGTCCACACAGACACGGCGCAACACTCCCCGCTGTGTCCAGCCCTCTGCATCTGCGGAGCTGCTCAGGACAGCCAAGCAGCAGCTCCCTGTGAGTGTATGGGGGGGGGGGGAGTGAGATTGAGCCATGGGCGGCTGGCTGATGAGACTGAGAGACTTTTTTTATTAGACCAACTAAATAGTTAGAAACATTTTTCTTAGCAAGCTTTAAAAACCCTTTGTCATGCTGAGGAACCGTCTGCAGTTGGTGTGTACTATTCATTCCATCCAGGAAGAGCAAATAAGCCAGAGGCTGATCTGCATGCAAAAAAGCCAGTTAGTAAAGATACAAACTGAGGAGTCAGTGGGTGAGACATAGGCTGTGGGGGAGAAAGAGGAATGAATGTAGCAGGTAAAAGCAGAGAGGTACTTGGGGAGTCAGATGTCAAGCAAGTTATAATGCGTCATAAATTCAATGTTTATGTTTAGTCCAGGGGTATACTTGGTTGCCATGTTGATCTGAGACAAGAAGAAATACAAAAATCTAGAACTCTTGGTTGCAAAATGATACATTTTATTAGACCAACTGGGAAATCACAAAAAAAGCTGGACCCAGAGGGACAGCTTTCCATTTCCAGCTCCCTCTGTGCAAAAATGAAGTTTAATTCCTACCTATGGGGACTTTTTAACATCAATACTTTTTACAGAGCCTGATGAAGGGCCTTTGAGCCTGAAATCTTGCAGAAAAGGACAATTTTCTTGTGATTTCCCAGTTGGTCTAATAAGGAGGTACCACTTTGGACCCAAGAGTTCCGGATTTTTGTATTTCTTCTATGTTTAATCCATGATTTTTTTTTATCCAGGAGGTGATGAAGTGAAGTTCATAGGCTCGTCTGTGAAAAGTGTTTTGTAAATTCCCTTTGAGGATTAATACTGAGAAATTGGACAGAGTGGTTTTCTTGTGAGTGATGTGCCCGCACACATAGTTGGGTATTTTTGTCTTTGATAGATTTCCAGTGTGTGTTCATTATGGTGAGCAGTTGTTTGGTCTCTCCTGCATATTTTCCATCAGGGCATTTGGTGCATTGGATGAGACATATTACATTCCTGGAGGTTCAGGTGTAAGATCCAGGAATGGTGATGGTTCTGTTGTGGCATGTAGTAATTGTGGGGGTACTGCAGATATGTTGGCAGGTTTTGCATTTCTTTTCATGGCATGGTCTGGATCCATTTGGTGCATTTTGGGCCATAGGAAGTTTGCCATTTTGCGTTTTGGGCCATAGGAAGGTGATGAGGTTAGCTAGGTTTAGTGCTTGTTTGAAGGCTAGGATGGGTGGTTCTGGGAAGATCTCTTTAAGAATTGGGTCTCCTTCTAGTATGGGTTGCAACTGTTTGGGGATTTTCCATATAGGTTCAAGGGAGGCGTAATATGTCATAACCAGTGGTGTGCAATTCGTGGGGGTTTTCCTTCTGCACTGCAGCAATTCTTCAGGTGGTATCCAGTTGGCTCTTTCAAATGTGCATCTCTCTCTCTCTGGAGGAGTGTCCTTGTTGTGCGAAAGCCTTTTTAAGATCCGTGAGGTGGCAATTCCAGGAGTTCTCCTCGGTGCAAATTCAGTGGGATCTGAGGGCTTGGCTGTATATCACAGGTTTCTTGGTGTGTTTGGGGTGATTGCTGGTTCTGTGCAGATATGTATGTTGGTCTGCAGGTTACTTGCATAATGTGCTCTGTATTTTACCACGCTGGATGCTGATCATTGTGTCAAAAAAAGGAGATGTTGGTGCTGGAGTACTCAAGAGATAGTTGGATGGAGGAGTGATGACTGCTGAATTTCTGATGGAACTCAGAGATTGCAGGTTTTCAGTCCACATGATGAAGATGTCATCAATATATCTTAAGTACAGCAAGGCTTTGATGGTGCAGCCTTTAATGAATTCTTCTTCCAGGTGGCTCATAAAAAGGTTAGCATAGTGTGGGGGCATTTTGGTGCCCATAGCTGTGCCCATGGCCTGGAAGAAATGTTGGTTATTAAAAGTGAAATTGTTGTGTGAGGATGAGGTCAGTATAAGGTGAGTAATATCTTTGAGTCTGTACTCGGAGTTGTCATCTTGCTCTTTTAGGTATGTAAGGCAGGCTTGGATGCCATCCTGGCGTGGGACATTGGTATATAAGTTGGTAACATCCATGGTGGCTAGGAGGGCATTGCTGGGAAGGTGGTCTATGTTTTTAAGTTTTCATAGAAAGTCTGTAGTGTCCTGAACAAAACTCACTCTTTGGGTAACAAGTGGTTTAACGGTTGATTCCACAAAACCCACTGACTCGTTAATTTACATTTTCACTGACTGGCTTGCATGCAGACCAGCCTCTGGCTTCTTTACTATTCGTTCCATCCAGGAAGAGCACATATCAATTGCAGATGCTTCCTCAGCCTGAACAAGGGTTTTTAAATCCAAAAGCTTACTAGAAAAATGTTTCCAACTATTTAGTTGGTCTAATAAAAGATATCAGATTTACCCAAAGAACCTTGTCTGCCATGTGTGTACATTTGGCCGTAGCGGGGCTGGGGAGCAGGTAGAACAAGTGGGCATGTTCCCCCCAGCCTAGCAGGGTCCACCCAACCTCCCCTGCCAGCACTAGGAGGGGGAGGGGGAGGGGCTCCTCCCCTTCCCCCTAAAGCCCAGCTCCCATAGGGGGAGGAGGCCTCCAATTTTGTGCTTGCCCGGGGCACCAGTACACCTTAAGCCACCTCTGCGCACGCCGTCACCGCCACCCCCACCTGCCGCCAATGCCTTCTTTGTGTCAGGGGCCCCCAAAGGTATGCCTTTCAGGAGGCCCCAAAAAACTGTGCGCCAGCCCTGGCGTTTCATGTATCAGTGTCCCTGCGCTGAAAAATGGTGGCTTTAGTTAAAGCACCCATCAGCATTTTTCAGCATGGGGACGCTGATACACAAGACACTGGAGTCTGCTGGAACACAATAATTACCACACTCTAGCAAACTTGATTAATTGGGTCTGCTCCGACATGCTGTAATTATGGTGTACTGGAGCAGCCTCGCTGCACATACACGGGCACCCTAAAAGCACACATCACTTTTTCATTATTAATAATCAAATTGGCCTGGCTAAGAGCAACACTGACACTAGAACACTTAATCCCCTAAAATCATACATATAGACAAGGCAGAGACCCACAAATTTCACTATGAATTTGAAACACAACTTGAAGGAAACTCCCCCTTTTATGGTCTGTTAGTTTCAAACCACTACTAAATCAACCTTTATTCAGTGATTTTCCTTACCTCACCCATTTTATTAACTTCTATCCTGACAACTCCTG
>NW_005841935.1:1267356-1289767 GCF_000455745.1 Alligator sinensis
TCAAGTATCCTTCCAGTGTAGCATGTCCTAGTTGCTTGAAAGGGATCCAGTCTCCAGTCAAGGATTTGTACTCCCCTTGAAGCTTTGGCAAAGGCACTCCATTTTTGTGTGACTGAAGAACAGCTCGTAGCATCTTTGCAACAAGGTCAGCTTCCTGCATTTTTCCTATAATCAAATACCAAAATGTTTACTTGTATAAAATGAAATAACTATTTCTGATTCAGTTATTTTATACTACTTACCTTAACTGTAGGGGGTCTGTGGAATAGGTTTAGTGGAGAAAGACAAAGACCCATAGGTGATGCATAGGCCGAGGGGGAAGAAAGACATGCTCCCTTCCAGATTTCTGCACTGAGCGCAAAGCTGCAGCTCGGCCAGAGTCAGCATCTGGTAGCAACAGGGGCAGCAGCACAGAGTTGTGCCCCCCACCACCCCATTGTCCATATTTACGCATCACATGTGAGAAGACTAGACCAGGAAAGAAAACCTCACCTTGAGTATTGCATCCAGGAAGAGCACACACCAACTGCTGAAACTTCCTTAGACTGACGAAGGGTTTTTGAACTCGAAAGCTTGCTTAATAACTATTTGGGTTGGTCTAATAAAAGATATCAAATTCACCCAAGGAACCTTGTCTGCCTTGAGTATGCTTGCATTTAGTCATTTTACATATTTCTAAGTCCTTTAATATTGGAATGTTGTGACTTTCACTTAGACTGGTGAAAGAATAGCAATGCTAATCTAACCAGTGAAACAAAACTGATCTTAAAAAAATAATAATAATAAAAAAAAAATAATCACAGAATAGGTATTTCTGCAGAGACAATTGCAATAGTGTCCCTCTAGTCCAGGGATGAGGAACATCCAGCTCGTGGACTGGATCTGGTCGGCCCAGGACTCCAGTTCCCAGCCGCCCTTGCCCGCATGGCTTGTGCCAGTCTCCATGGAGACCCCAGCCTCAGCCATGGCAGGAGTGCACATGACAGACCAGCACAGGGGGCTGCTCTGGAGCTGCTGGGAACGTGGGATGGGGGCAGACAGCAGAGCCACGATCTGTAGCCTGCACACTCCAGGTAGGGGCGCACAGGCAGAGGATCGTGGCTCTGCCCTGGCTCCTTGCAGCAGTGACATCCTGTCTAGACCCGGGGCAGAGCTGCATGCCCCTGCCCAGAGCATTCAGACTACAGATCACAGCTCCAGAGCAAGCTGCCCCTGTCCCATGTTCCTGGCAGCTCGGGACCAGCTGCCTGAGCCACTCTGCCAGCACAGCTGAGGTCTCCATGGAGACCAGCACAAGCCATGTGGACAAGGACAGCTGGGAAATGGAGTCCCTGGCTGACCGACAGCCCAGAGGTTCCCCATACCTGCTCTAGTCCAAGAACTCTTTTTTGATGGTGGCCAGTGGCAGGTACATTAGAAAGATGCAAAAATTGTTGTAGTATATTATAAAGTATTTTTCCCCAAAAGAATATTTCTTCCTAATCTCCTTAGCTAAAAGTTGGATTGTGCCCTGAAAGTTGAGGATTATGCTAGTTCCAAAACAAACTCACCTACTCGCTCGTCTTAAAATTTTTAATGTGGCTAAATATTTATAAACATACAATCTTTTTTGAAACCCACTGAATTCTGACACGTTCCACAGGCCAAATTGTGTACTATCTGAAAAAACTACTTTCTTTTACTGAATACCAATTGTTTTATTGGAACAACTTTAAAAGTGACACTAGCATTTAAAACAGTATTATCTAGCTCATCTCTTTCAAACCAGGATCAAGTTAGGTAGGTCATCCTGAACAAGCACCAGTAGCCATTATGGTTAGTACTTTATCACATACTTTAGAAAAAATAATGTTCCATAGAACCATAAAAAGTAGGGCTGGAATGGACCTCCAGAGGTCATCTAGTCCAACTTCCCGCTTGAAGTAGGATAATCTCTATCCAAATGATCCTATACAAATTCATAATCTAAACTCTTCATAAAACTACCATCAATCCTGACATAGCACGCTGACCTGCCACAGGTAAAGTACAGCAGCTAACATCCTGCTTCTATGATGTGTCAGTATGCTCAAGAGATCATGGGTAGAGGCTCATACCCCCTGAACAGAAGGCAACCCCCCGCCCTTCTATACCAATCTGACCATGGGGTAAAATTCCTTCCTAGCCCCAAATACAGCAGTTGGTCTGATTCTAAGCAGAGGGGCAAGATACTCTAACCAGGAACTTCCAGCTTTGGTCCCAGTGGGAACACTGGCACACCCCAGTTAAAATCCCCAGCCTTGACCCAATACCTCTGAGGGAAGCTTAAAACATCCTGACACATGTAGCAGAAAAGGGGAGTGGAAGCAACCAGCAAGGCCTAGAAGCATGGAAAATACCCATAGAACATACGTCTAGATCATCCCCGATACATGGCTGTCCACTTCTTGAACACCTCCAGTGATGGAAAGTCCATAACTTCTCTAGGCAGTTTATTCTACTGCCTCACTATTCTAAAAGTGAAAGTTTTTTCCAGATACCCCATCTAAACTTACTTTGCTGCAACTTCAAGCCATTGGTCTGTGTCCTTCTCTCTTGCTGCAGAGAGAAAAGGTTCTTTCCCTCTTCTTTATGGCAGCCTGTCAGGTATTTGAAGTTTGCTATCATGTCCCCTCTTAAGCACCTTTTCTGCAAGCTGAACATGCCTAGCTCCTTCAGTCTCTCTTTACATGACGTGCTTTCCAAGCCCTTTATCATCTTTGTTGCCTGCCTCTGGGCCCTCTCCAACTTCTTCACATCCTGTTAAAAAATGTGGGGCTCAGAACTGCACTCACTCCCAATGAGGCCTAACCAGCGCTGAGCAGAGAGATCCAAGATGTTTTAAAAGCATATTTAAATATCTTATATTATTCCTCAAGCAAAACTATGGAATTATATGGGAAAGTACATGCGAGTAATTATTCCCCAGGCAAGACTACTGGAATGGTTACAAGCCTACGTTATATCCCCAAACAGAGCATTATAAAAACTACAGGCTATTCAGAAGTAAGGGTTAACTTAACCTCCGCCCCCAAATCCAGGCACATTTAGATAAGGAAACATACAATTAGGGCACTTGAACAGCCTTGACTCTGTCCTGTAATACCACCATGCAATAATCAAATGATTAATGTTTGCGCTCTCAGACCATTTGCTTGATTAAAGATACAGGTTTCCCTCACTTCATGTGGGTTCTGTATGTGTGAATTCGCTCTTATGCAATGACCCTTTTTATACCAAAAATTCATTATATGCAAGATAAATTCACTTTTATGCAATCGGTGTGGTGGCAGCCCACAGTCAGCTGCTTTGTGTGGTGCATTGTGGGAGTGACGTGCACCAAAATAAGAGTCTCCTGTGTGGATCTATGCTCCTCACTTGTTGTCTGCGATGTATTTCTGTAGTTGCCATCCACATTATGGTAACATTCACCACCACCCTGTGCTTGTGTGTACTGTCTGCTGTTGGTGAGTACCAAAACTGTCTTGTAAGAGTGGTAGAAATGGGTCTGGGGGTCAATACAGTTGAGGTCTTGAAACATATCCCTATTTGTTACATTCTAAAGTGGGTTCCCTTTATGCAAATTTGAGTTATGCACCATTAACCAGAAACGCATGCACAGCATAAAGCAAGGGAAATCTATATATTTTCTTCCCCTCTAGTGTTATTACCAAGGATACACGTTTTCTGTTTCCCACGGAAAAAACAGAGTAAATCCATGGCAAACGTGGATTTCTCATTTTACCAGAGAAACCCATGGATTTTGCAGTTTTGCAATGAGCTCCCTGAAGGCTGGCAGAGTTCCAGCCTGCAGGGGGCTGGGAGGGAGCAGGAGGGTGGTTAGGCAGGGCGCGCCATGCACAGAGGAGGGACATGCACATGGCTGTCACTTGTGGGAGCTGCTCTCCAGGCTGCCTAAGTGGGGGGCAAGAGGGGGACTGAGGCCCCTGTAGGGAGGGAGGAAACTAGGCAGAGCTGGGGCTTGGGGCTGCAGTGCACGGCTGCAGGGCCCCAGCAGGGAACAGGACAGGGCTGTGGGGGACTCATCCGGGGGAGGGGAAGGGCCAGCCCCCCACTGCTGTGCACACTCCTGAGGGGTGGGGGGAGGGACCTGTGTCCCCCAGATCTGTGGGTAGGGCAGGCACAGGCTGCACACACAGGCTCTCATTCTGCTTCCCTCCCTAGGATGGGCACTGTCTGGGGTGCTCTGCTCGGTGTCCCCCCGAGGAGCACTTGTTTTGGCCCTATGACCTTGCACGTGCATGCCCTGTTTTCTTTTTTGTTGTCCCCAGGAATCAGTTGGTGTTTTTAAGGCGCAGGCTGCCAAAACCCAGTGGCGGCGCCTAGATTTTAGAGACATCGGAAAGACCACGGCTGGACGTGCTCTTTGACACAGATCCAGTGGATGACAGAACACGCTGGCCGCCTACCCAGTAGCAGCCCATAGAGACTAGCAGTTTTTATCCGTGAGCTGAGGACACCAAATAGTCCCCTAGGGCCTCTGCAGCCCAGCAGGCACAACCCGGCATGATAGGGAACAACGGAGCCACACAAGGATCTTCTTGCTGCTGCGAGCTCTGCGCCGCCCTGGTGATGTGCCCCCTGCACATGCTGCTGCTTTGAGGGGCACTACCCCGCACTGCTCCTCTCACTGCAGCCCCGCACGCAGGAGGCACGTTGCCAGGGCAGTACAGAGCTTGCAGCAGCAAGCAGCTTCTTCATGTGGTTTCGCTGTTCCCTCCCATGCCGGGTCGCACCCACAAGGCTGTGGAGGCCCCAGGAGAGGGAAGCAAGGCAGGAGCCAGCACCTGTCCCACATACAGATCTGGGGAGGGTCACAGGTTCCCCCTGCCTCCTGTGAGTGTGTGCAGTGGCAGGGAGCCAACCCCCCACTCCCCCACAGCCCACAAGGGCTGTGGGGGACCTTTAGTCACAGATTTTGGGGTTTATTAGAGAATTTGCAATTTTTAATCAAGGAAAACCAGGGTCCCTGGTGATTAGAAACCAGTTCAAATCTGTAACACAACAGAAGTTCAGTGCACATAACCCGCTTTCAAAGTGGCCAAAACTGGTTTAAGATAAACCTGAATGGCTATAATATCAGACTTAAACGATTTAGGTTAAATTGGTTTATTGAACTTTTGTCCCCGTTCCCCTTCAGATTCAAGTTAACTCACAGTCCTCCAGCATCCCAGGATGCTTTACTCCTCCCAGCATCCACCCCACCACACCCCACCCACCCTTTGCAGGCTGGGCAGTCTAGCCTTGGCTCAACCTGTCTGCTCCAGCCAAGCAGATTGGCTGAGAGGGCTGAAAGGCATGCTCTAGCACACCCTGGCTTCTGGCCTGGGCCACTGTAGGCATGCGGCTGCATTTCCAGAATCAAAACTAAATGTCTGTTCACTTGTCTATTGGTTCAATCTATGCAGTTTAGCAAAGTCTGAGTCGATTCAGCTGTGGTCTTTTTGATTGTCTGTACTTCATCTCACAGAAACAGAATAAAATACAGATGGAGGTTTCCTTTTAAAAACTTACATTTGTACAGCAAGAACAGCTGTACAATATAAAGGGGGGGAGGAGGGGTCTTAAAATCCTTGAGAAACAAAACTTAAATGGAAAGCACACTGGAATCTCAGACAGAGAGATGCAACACCTTAATACTGAATTTGGTGTGGTTTGGGTCATAGGGAGTTTACTTCTGGTAATGGAGTTAGCAAGGTTCGGTGCTTGTTTAAAGGCTAGGATGGGTGGTTCTGTAAAGATCTCTTTTAAGAATTGGGTATTCTTCTAGTATGGGTTGCAATTGTTTGAGGATTTCCCGTGTAGGTTCCAGAGAAGGGTGGTATGTCACAACTAACGGCATGCAATTCATGGGGATTTTCTTTTTGTACTGCAGCAAATCTTCACATTGTATCTGGGTAGTTTTATCAAAAGTACGATCTCTCTCTCGAGGAGTGTCCTTGTTGGGCGAAGGTCCTTTTGAGATTTGCAAGGGGGTGGGGGGCCAATCATGGGTATTCTCCTCAGTGAAAATGCAGTGGTATCAAAGGGCTTGGCTGTAAATTACAGCTTTGTTGGTGTGTTTAGGGCAATTGCTGGTTCTGTGTAGATATGCACATTGGTCCAGGGGTGTCTTGTATAGGGCGATTTGTATTTTACCTTTTTCAATATTGATCATGGTGTCTAAAAAGGAAATGCTGGTGTTAGAGTATTCAAGAGGTAGTCTGATGGATGGGGTGATGATTGTTTAGTTTTTGGTGGAAATCAGAAACTGGAGGGTTGCAGTCCAAATGTTGATGTCATCTATTTACCTCAGTTATAGCATGAGTTTCTGGCCTGGGACTGTGGGGCTGTTCCCGCCTCCCTCCACCAGAGAGGGAAATTCAGATAAGAGAGTGTGGGGGGAAAGAGGCAGGAAAGGACCGCAGGTGACCGCCTCAGTGTTTAGGGCTGGGTGGCAAATGGCCAGATGCGGAGTGGCAGATTTGGCAGGGGGGTGCAAAGCAGCCAGATGTGAAGCCAGAAGCAGCGCAGTCACCACTCCGCCTGGCTCCACGGGCCCCCCCCCACAAGCGCAAGGCCCAGGGCGGTCACCTTGATTTACCCCCCCTCCAGACGGACGGTCCTGCAGCCAGGAACCTCATGGTACTGGAGCACGACAGCAGAAAAGAAAGCTGTGAAAGCAGCAGCAGCCTGGGGGGGGGAAGGGGAGGGGAAGTGGCAGCAAGTGGGCACATGGGAGTGCAGCAACAGCTGGGCCTGCACCAGTGTCCCAGGGCCAGGGCCAGGCAGGAAAAGTGCAAGGTGAGGGCTGGCAGGGGCTCTATGGAGCCAGGCCAGGCTGTGCCATCAGGGAGAGAGAGGAGGCAGCCCGGCTCCAGAGCCCCTACCAGCTCGGCCCCATGCTCCTGCTGCCCCGCTCTGAGCCCTGCTGGAGCTGGCCCTGGGACACCAGTGCAGGCCCCACACTCCCGCCCAGCTGTTGCCACACTCCTGTATGCCCACTCGCTGCCACTCACCCCCTGCCTATAGCTGCCAATTCACCACTTTCCTGCCCACGCACTGCTGCAGCACCATGTGGCTCCCAGCTGCACCGCCAGATCGTGGAACCTTCACCGGTATCCCAGGGCCAGAAGCAGGAGGGGTGTGTGCAAGAGAGTTCATAGGGTAAGCCCCACAAGCACATCCCATACACATGCACCCACACCCCCGCTTGCACTATCATACATGCAGACCACCAACTCACACCCCATCACATACCCCAGCCATCCCCCCCACAAACCCCATACCCACACATACCCCCACATAATCATGCATACCCACATGCTCCCTCACCCCACATACCTATACCCACCCCCATGCCCCCCAACATACACAAAAGACTTCATTTAAGCTAGTGTGCAATCACCTCTCTGTACCCTACACAAACACATGTAAATGAGGCCAAAATATTTTTTGGAATCAAAATAATGAATGTTGTAGCTGTTCAATTTTTTATAATATAATTTGGTATTTCTCTGGTTCTGAGATGGCAAAACCCCTTGCTGAAAAGAATACTTCCGGGGGGCAAGGGGAGGGACCTCTGGTGGCAAAGGTCAGGGGTTAGGGGGCAGGACTTCCAGTCATAAGATGGCAACCAGGGGGCAGGACACCTGTCAAGGGCCAGGGCTACTCATGTGGCCATCAACAACTTGCCAAAACTTGGTAAGCAGCCCTCCAGACAAAATTGCCTACGCTTGTGACAGAGGGACTGATAGGCTTCCAAACAGCTTTAAAGTTGTAAATATATCAATAAAACATTGCACCACTGATCGATCGATCTCTCTCTCTAATTTGGGATTTTTTTATTTTATTTTTTTAAATCAGAGAATTTGCAATTTTTAAACAGGAAACACCAGGATTCCTGCCAGTGAGACAAGTGGCAGGACCCAGGCAGAAGAGCCTGCCCAGGGCTGGCACCAGGGACCCAGCTGGAAGGCAAGTGAGGTGGCTGACCTCCTAGCCATTTAGGCCCAAGAGGACAGGCTCTGACAGTTCACAGCAGACCATCATACTGAGCACATCTTCCAAAAGGTAGCTGCACAGATAGCAGGGCAGGGGAACACATAGCAGCAGTGCCATACAAAGGCCAACTGTATACCTACAGCCCACTGGCAGCTGGCCCCAAGGGGCAGACGGCTCTGCTGCAGTGCTATGCCACAGCCCAGATGACTGTGCAATCCCCATCCAGGTCTGGCAGCATATAGACATGGGTCTGCACATCCAAGGGGGTGGATGCTGTCGTAGGTAGCAGCAGGTCACAGCCAGGCAGCAGCCCCACCTCCTAGACTGCTACAGTGGGTAGAGGGTGCAGGGGCCACTCTAGGTCAGCGCTGCTGCAGCAGTCCAGCTGGCACCAGGGGCTAGCGTCCCTATATGTCAACTTGCTGGGCCTTAGAAGCGCCTGAGAGCAAGTAGCCCCAAGCTACTCACCAGGGCAGCTTTTTATACTGCTGGGGGTGCTGGCCCCAGCTTTGAACTCCCCCTGGCTGCAGATCCAGGATGGGCAGGGTCAGTTTGCCCCAAGTGGCACAACTTGTCCCACACCAAGATGCATGTTCAGGCACATGTGCTGGGGCAGAAGTCTCTGACACAAATTTGTGCTGCTCCTATTCAAGCTGTTGCAAGCACATGTGCCTGCATGTATGAATGTGCCCTATGAATTCATCAATATCATGAGGTCTGTACTCCGAGTTGTAATTTCACTCCTGTAGATATACGAGGCAGGCTTGGATGCCATTCTGGTGTGGGATGCTGGTATATAAGTTAGTGACACCCCATGGAAGCTAGGAGGGTATTACTCGGAAAGTGGTCTATGTTTTTGAGTTTTTGCAGACAGTCTGTTGTGTCTTGGATAAAACTCAGTCTTTGGGTGACGAGTGGTTTTAGGATGGAGTTCATGAAACCCGATATTTCTTCGGTTAGGGTTCCATGGTTGGAAATGATAGGTCTGCTGGGTTCCCTCATTCGGAGATTTTAGGGAGCACGTAAAATGTCCCTGAATTAGGTAGCAGAGGGATTGGGGTCTGAAGTTTTTCTTGTGGTTCAAATGGAAGTGATGGTGGTTTTGAGTTTTTTGATGAAAAGGGGAGTTGGATCTTCCTCTAGTTTTGTTTGTTTTATAGTTGGTAGGGTCAGAGAGTTGTCTGTTAGCTTCTTTTATGTAAAACTGCCAAAAGACTGAGTTTTAAACTCAAAGAGCGAGATTATACTTTTGAAAGAGCCACCCAGATACCATGTGAAGATTTGCTGCAGTACAAAAAGAAAATCCCCATGAATCGCACACCATTAGTTATTATGACATACCACCCTTCTCTGGAACCTACATGGAAAAATCCTCAAATAACTGCAACTCATACTAGAAGAAGATCCAATTCGTAAAGAGATCTTTCCAGAGCCACCCATCCTAGCGTTTAAACAAGCACCAAACCTTGCTAATCTCATTACCAGAAGCAAACTCCCTATGACCCAAACCACAGCTAATGGATCCAGACCACGTCAGGACAAGGAATGCAAAACCTGCCAACACACCTCCACCACTCCCACAATAACCACACCCCATTACCATTCTTGGATCTTACACCTGCACCTCCAGAAATGTTATATACATCTCATCCAAGGCACCAAATGCCCTGATGGAAATATGTAGGAGAAACCAAAACAACTGCATACCAGAATGAATGCACACTGAAAATTTATCAAAGACAAAAATACCCAATTACCTGTGCGTACACACTTCTCACGGGACAATCACTCCCCCTCTGACCTCTCAGCTCTAATCCTCAAAGGGAACTTTCAAAACACATTTCGTAGATTATTTATGAATTTCACTTCATAAATCTACTGGATACAAAAAAATAAATAAATCATGGACTAAATATAGACATTGGATTTATGACACATTACAACCTGCCTGACATCTGATTCACCTGCCTAAACTGAAGTTAGCATCTACATCCCCCCACTCCCCCTTTGTTTTCCTAATTTCCAGCTATTTAGGCTCACAGACTGCCTCTTTTCTACTTCTGGAGAACTCTTTACTACAGCAGAGTATCCCTTTGCTTAGCTTTGGCATTCCCCTTCACCCATTCCACTCCCTGCCCCTCTTTCTCTACCCATTGTTTTCTTAGTTTCCACCTATTTATGTTCTCACTGACCTCCTGTCACTTTTAGCTTCTTTCATTCCTCCGACAGCTCAGAACAACAGCAGTCTCCCTATGCCTAAAGAAGGGTGCTTGTGACTGAGAGCTTGCAAAGACACCTCCTCCCCTCCAACTACTCAGTTGGTCTAATAAGAGATCTCACTCCTACCCGAAGAGCCTTGCCTGCCTGTCCTTAGACCCACGGGCCACAGCCAAACGCCGTAGCAATTACATATTGTTCGGAAGTGCTGCCCTGCCTGGCAGACTCTCCATGTGCCACCCAGCTCTGACCAGGTGCCTTACAGCCAACTCTGGACTTGTCCCGGGCCACGGGAGATCCAAGCCCCTACCGCCCGGCTCGAGGGGTACAGGAAGAGCAGCCCACAGCACCCCTGCCAAGTCGGTGCGCCCGCCGGCTCCCAGACCTGGGCCCTCCCGCACCTCGCGCAGCGCCGGAGCACAGGCGGGGCGGGGGCGGGGTCCGCGTCCCAGGCCGAGGCCAGAGTGGGCTTTCCTCCCGGCTCGAGCAGCGCCACGGCAGGGGCCCCCGCCCAGCCCCGCGCCGCTCCAACGACTTTAACCGCACACGCCCCTCGCGGCGGCGCACGCGCCGCGGCCACTTCCTGCTCCCTCCGGCCGCAGGTGCAGAGCTGGGAGCCGGCCTGGTCCACCCGGGTGCCGGCAGCAGCAGCGGTGGCGGCGATCCCCAACCGCCGAAGTGGACGCAGCAGCCCCGCCCCCGTGATACCTTCGCGGGGCGGGGCCAAGAGAACGGTAGCCCCGCCCCGCCCCCCGGCTGCCTGAGAGGAAAGGAAAGTGAAAGGTGCCTCCGGCCCGGCCCGGGTCAGCTCCGCCCGCCCAGGAAGCGGGAACAGCTGCTCCCCACGAGCTGCGGGGTGAATGCCTGGAAGGGACCCACCCTCACCCGCCCCCCTCCCCCAAAATAACCGAGGGCACCACGCCCGCCTCAGCACCACATATAAGGAGCCAACATAGAGGACAGTCTCTTGTCCTCTATCGATACAAAACCGGACCTCTTTAGAGCCTCTATTTTCTCTTCAAGAGGACATGAAGACGTCAGGTTTCATAGCAATAGAGGACAGCATAGCAGAAAACAGGGAAGTCCTCTATGACGGCCACCCCTTTATGCTGGTCTTGCCCCCCTGCTCTGTCCCCTCCGTCATGGTGGTGCTCCACCATCCCACTCCGTCCTCCTCCACCGCCTCCAAGCTTGAGAGTTCCTCCCCCATCCACGACCGCCTGGCCCGCTCCACTGCAGCTATGCCCCGAGAGAGCGTTAGGGACAGACAGACAGATACACAGACAGACGGACTAAGCCCTTTATATATAGAAATAGTGATTGAGACACTGGCAGGCTTTAAAACTGTAAATGTATCAATAAAACATTGTATTCAACTGGTAGCTCTGTATCATGGGTGGGCAAATTGCAGCCCACCAGGCCATCCTATCAGGCCGGCGGGGCCCCTAAACATTTTAGAAAATTAATATTTATCTGCCCCTGGCTGCCTGTTGTGCCAAAACTCAGTAAGTGGCCCTCGGCCCAAAATAATTGCCCACCCCACCCTCTCTCTCTCTCTCTCATTCTCTTTCTCTCTCTCTCGTTCTCTCTCTTTCTCTAGTGGTGTTTCATTTTAATCACAGAAAAACACAGATTTGGGGGTTTTAATCAGAGAAAGTCTGGGGTTTTATCAGAGATGTTGCCATTTTAGAAGACAGAATACCAGGATCCCTGCTATTAGTGAAGCTTCTAGTTTCTTTCTAACTGTAGAAAAAAGTGTGTTGTGTTACATGCAAGGATACATCCCACCATCTGCACCCTGCTTGTCAAAATCCTAGATCTGCCCATGAGGGAGCCTTCTTTCCTGGTCTTAAAAGAAAACACTTCCTTGAACAACTATGAATATTGATTTGTTGGGGTTTCCAACTTTTCTGCCATGAACTGAGCAATTTTGAGTGCTTTTCTAAAGTCCCAGGTCCTGAAGGCATATGGTTATAGGAGGATGTTCCTCCAAAAAAAAAAAAAAAAAAGAACAAAAAACCCCAAACAAACAAACCCAGGTCTCTAGCTCTGTAGTAGCAAAGAACAGCTTGGAAAATGAGAATGGAGCACACTGTAGAGACTCAGAAGTAAGGTTACAGAAAATAATCTCTCATTTTTCTTAACTCTCATGTACTGTAAGAAAGAAGGGGGATGAACAGGCAGAACCGATTCATTGCTTGAGTGCTTTGATTTGTAGCAATGAAACTGCATTACAGTGCTTAGTGCTTCCTAGTTTTCTGCCAAAATATTAGCAACTGCTAATCTTGTGTAGTCAACTAAATGCCTTGGGGCATTTAGTCTGCATTTCCAGAGAACAGAAGATCCTGCCAGTATAGGTTCTAAACCATCAAAATTGTATTTAATAAAGCTGTGTTTTTTTTAAAATGTGCCTCTTAAACAGACGCATACTAGGGCAGCTCTAAGCTCTTGGCACAAACAACACTTTGGACAGCACTGGCTGCTGGCAGCAGATGTTTTTGTGCTTCCCTCCCCCCTCCCCGCATAAACAAAGTAGTGAATGAACTGTGTCTGGTTAACCCCGGGGAGGGCAAAATACAGCCTGCAGGCCAGTTCCATGGGTGGGCGCCCACCAATTGCTGGTATCTGGCCCACAGCTGCCCCCCTTGTGCTCCATGTGGGACTAAGCCCTGCCTGCTCCGGCCTGGGGCAGCCCTCACATTGTTCCCACCCATGCCCACCCCGTTTACCAGACAGCACTGCCCCAGCCCTGGTCCCAGCCCCAGCCCAGCCAGTGGGCACAGCTTCTCATCAGAGCTGCTGCCACAGCTGTCCAGGTACTGTTCGGCTGCCCCCTGGTGCTGCACCACTCTGGGCTGCAGGTAACATGGGGAAGCCATGGGGACATGTTCCAGGCAGCCGATGCCCAGCCGGGTGGGAGGAAAGCTGCAGCTGAGTAATTAATGCCCCAGCACACAGGGCTTCAGCTCCAGTTCCTAGCCATCTTCCCACTGTGCCCACCTGGCACAATGAGGAGCCACCTGCAGGTGGCCAAGTGAGTGGAAAGCAGCTGAGAGCTGGAGCTGGAGCTCTGCATGCTGGAGCTGGAGCTCTGCATGCTGGGGCAGGAGCTGCCTATGCCCAGCTGCAGATTTCCCCCAAGCTGGCTGGGCATCTGCTGTCTGGCATGCATCCCCATGGCTTCCTCCAGAGTGGTGCAGCAGGGCAGGGGGAGCTGAGCAGTACCCAGATGGCTGCCGCAGCAGCCCTGCTGGGAAGCCGTGCATGCTGGTTGAGGCCAGGGCTGGGGCAGTGTTGTCTGGTGGGCTTGGGATGGGGTTGGATGGGAGTGTGGTGCAGGCTGCCCCAGGCAGAAATGGGTGGAGCTTAGCTCCATGAGAAGTGCCATGGGGGCAGCTGCCAGCTGGATGGGGGGCTGGGGGGTGCAGACCACACCTGCACCTGCACCACCTGAGTGAGTTCTGCTGCATGTGTCCCCCGTCCCCCTCTCCCCACCCCTGCTGGCTCCCATGACCCAGTGCATGGGCAGCCCTCCCCACATACTGCACCCCCCCACCCAAACACACAATATACAAAAGTAAGACTTTATTTTGAACTATTATGCAACCACCTCTATATGCACTACTCAAAAAATACATCAGGACAAAAAATATTTTTTGAAATAACAATAAAATATGTTATAGTATATGTTTGATTTTTAGTATATAATTTTTTACCTATAATTTATTATGATATCTTCTGAAATAGTTTGTGACAGCTCACTAAAACTTATTAAGTGGCCTGCCAACTGAATTAATTGCCCACCCCCATTGTAGATTATAACAAACAACAGGTTTGAAGGGTTTATGTTATGTCACCATCCACTCTGGCAGGACTGAGGGGTCCTCTGGCTACTAATTGCTAAGGGTCTGACAGCAAGCTCATTAGGAGGAGAATCATTTGATCCACTGGGTATCAAATAAATAGGGGTGCACAAGATCATAATGGACACCTTACAAAATGTCCTAAGGGATTTCAGCGAGGTCTTTGACAAGCAGCTGGGTACTTATAAGCAGGGATCCAGATTTTCTGTTTCCCCAAGGAAAAACGGAGTAAACCATGGATGTTACCTTTTTACCAGAGGCAAACATGGATTTCTTGTTTTACAAGAGAAACCCGCAAATTTTGCCATTTTGCAGTTTGCTCCCTGCAGGCAGAGTTCCAGCCTGCAGGGAGCTTGGAGAGGGCAGGAGGAAGGCAGTGAGACAGTGGGCGCCACATGCATATACATGCATGTGGCCCCAGACAGCCTGCACAGCAGCTCCAGCAGGTAAGTGGAGAGGGCAAGGGGGTGGACAGGGGGATTGAGGCCCCTGTAGGAAGGAAGCTGGGCAGGGCTGGGGCTACTGCCCAGCCAGGTGGAGCTTGGGGCCCGGAGCTGCAATTTGTGGTTGCAGGGCCCCAGCGGGGAGCAGATTGGGGCCATAGGTGGCTCGTCCAGGGGAGGAGGAGGGCCAGCTCCCCACTGCCATATGCACTCCCAGGGGGCAGGGAGGATCTGTGACTCCCAGATTTGTGCATGAGGCAGACGAAGGCTGTGGGTGCAGGTTCCCACTCTGCTTCTGCCCCCTGGGGCATCTGCAGCCCTGTGGGCATGACCTGGCATGGCTGGGGACAGCAGAGCCATGCAGAGATCTCCCCACCACTGCGAGCTGTCATCTGTCCCCCCTTCACTGCTGCCTTGACGATTAACCCCCTGCTCGTGCCACTGTTTTGAGGGGTGTAGTCCCATGCCGCTGCTCTCACTGCAATCCCGCACACAGAAGGCACATTGCCAGGGCAGCGCAGGGCAAACAGCAGCGAGGAGGTGCTAATGACACAGCCAGGAGCAATCCAGACTGGGTCATGAGCGACTACAGGGCTCTGGGCTGGGCTCAAGGGGTTGGGGCAGGTAGTCTTTTCTTCTGTGCTCCCTGTTTCAGGCCACAGTCCCAGAAGGGAAGGCTGTGTCGATGAAGTGAACCGGCAACTCTGACGCTGGTGCTGTTGGCTACAAATGTCCAACTCGGGATCCTTAAAATTCTGGTTTATTAGGCGGATTGAAACACTGTAATGAAGTCAAATCATAACCTTGGGTCTGGTCCTCTCGCGCACACACACACACGCACACACACAGTAGCAAGCTACAAATGGGGGGAGGGGGGGCGCACCAGAGTCAGGTATACCTGTCCTACAAGTGCTGGAGTCTGCCATCGATGGCCAGTCGAGGCTTCTTCCAGCGTGGTGTTATCCTCCAAAAGGGGGTTGCCAGCTGGTCTTTGTGCCTGGACAGGTCAGGTGCTGGTCAAGTTGGAGATCAAGAGGGCACTGCTGAGGGTCACTTTTCACTGCTTTTTATCTGTCCTTGGCAGACTTTGGTGACTCTCCAGTTTTCAGGTTTGCCCAATTCAGGGGTCGTTGACCCTCGTGGGACTTCCCCCTCGGTGGCTACTGGATGGCATCTGTCAGCCCCAGGGGTCGTCCACACGTACATGCAGGTTTGGGAGTCCGTTGATGAATTTTGAATAGGGCTCTGGGAGCGGTCAATCTGGAGATATTCTGCCCCAAAAGTTGGTCCTCGGCATTGATTAACTCAGACCAGGGCTTCTAGCCCTTGAACAGTGAAGTTTAGAGAATTCCCGGCTGCTACATTGTCTCCTATTGATTTCTTCCCTTGGTTGATCTGCAGTTTCCCTAGGTGTTAATTACTGCTTGTTACTGAAGCCTGCTACTGTTACGCATTCAATCACTGATTCACTCGCTCTTTCAGGGACCGCCTGATACAGGGAAGGTGTGGTTTGATTCCTGCCCTTGTTAACATTGTTACAGTGTATAACTTACTTCTAAAAACTAAAACACATTTAGTTAAAAGGTGAAGAGTATAAAATATAAGCTACAAGAGTAATGCCATGGCACACAAATAGATAAAAATACCAAAATACAAGGGGAGATACAAAATGCACACATACAAACTTTAAAACACAATTCCTTATCTTATAATGAAAGAAAGAGGAAGGAAGAAAAGGTAGAAGAGGAAAAACATATCCAAAGAGGGGAAAGCAAATGCAGGCAAGAGGAAAAGGGGGCTTTCTGCTACAGTGCACGGAGAAAGCTTTGGATTCCTTGACCATGGCACACACTTCAGGGAGAGAGGACTCCCCTGGGAAGGGACAGTATCCACCTCACGAGAAAAGGTAAGTCCCTGTTCACGGCCAGAGTTGCTGATCTTCTGGACAGGGCTTTAAACTAAGACTGCTGGGGGACGGGGATGCATAAATTCAAACGTGTCCAGGGACCAACATACAAATAAGCCCTGTAGACAGGGACACTGGGAGAGCCACTTTTGTGGGAGCTGAGGGAATAGTTCTCCATCAGTGGGACAGGAAGACAAGGGCCTCAGTAGGAGGACTCTGGTGCATATATACTAATGCCAGGAGCATGGGGAACAAGCAGGAAGAACTAGCCATCCTACCATCCAGTGGGCATTATGATCCAGTAGGGATTACAGAGACCTGGTGGGACACCTCACACGACTGAAGCATAGCTACAGAGGGCTACACCCTACTTAGAAGGGATCAGGTGGGGGAAGAAAGGCGGTGGCGTTGCTCTTTATGTGAAAGAGCAGTATACCTCCTTGGATGCTGACATCAGCTCCAAAAATGAACAGCTTGAAATCCTCTGGGTTAAGTTGAGGGGGGCTGTGGCGAGAGAGACCTAACCATAGATGTATACTACAGACCACCAAACCATGGCGGGGGACTCAATCTGGAGTTCACCTAGGAATTGACTGAGGCCACATGTGCATGTGACATGGTTGTCATGAGCGATTTTAATTATCCAGACATCTCCTGCGAGGAACACTCAGCCAAGTCGGATCAGTCGTGATCCTCCCTGACCTGTGTCAAGGAGATCTTCCTGAGTTGGGAGGTGCACTGGCCAACCAGAGGTGACGCTCTGCTAGACTTGGTCCTGGCCAAAGGAGACAACCTAGTGACTGACTTAAATATAGAGGGAAGTCTGGGCAACAGCAACCATGAAACCATCATGTTCACTGTCTGACATAAGGCAGACAAATCTGATAGCAGAATTGAAGTCTTGGATTTAAAAAATGCAAATTTCAACAAGCTTAGTTCACTAGTATGGGAAGTGCTGCCGGGGACTACCAGGGACTGAAGGAGAAAGGTGTGCAAGAAGAGTGGTTGTTCCTTAAGGACATGATCCTTGAAGCACCAAGAAAGTCCATTCCCATTCAGAGAAAAAGTAACAGAAGGGCTGGTTTAGCCAAAAGGGCTTCCAGGGAAATCACAGTCCTCTTAAGAAAGAGGCATATAAGCAATGGTAGCTCGGGGCGGGCCGCAAGGAGGACTATTCCATGACGGCCCGCATTTGCAGGGAACAGATAAGAAAGGCTAAAGCGGCGACCAAACTTTAGCAATGGGAATCAAAGACCACAAGTCCTTATTTAGGTACACAGGGAATAGAAGGAAAACAAATGGGAGTGTGGGGCCATTGCTCAACAACTCAGGAGAGCTGGTTACCAGTACCCAGGAGAAAGCTGAACTCCTGAATGACTACTTTGCCTCCGTCTTTCACTAGACCAAAGGGAAACAGTGCCAGGTAGAATAGATGAGCATGGTAGGAATAATTTCCTTCCTACTATTACTGTAGAATTGGTGTATGACCAATTAAAAAACCCAGACATATTCAAGTCAGCAGGACCAGATGATCTTCATCTGAGAGTGCTGAAGGAGCTGGCTGAGGTCATTGTGGAACCCCTGGTGAAACTCTTCCACAACTCATGGCATGCTGGAGAAGTCCCAGAGGACTGGAAGAGGCCAATGTTGTCCCCATCCACACAAGAAGGGCAGGATAGAGGACCCAGATAAATATAAGGCAATCAGCCTAACTTCCATCCTAGGGAAAATCCCAGAAAAGTTAATCAAGGAGTCTATCTGAGATAAGCTTGCAGAAGTTAAGATTCTGAATGACAGCCAGCATGGCTTTGTCACAGGCCTGTCTTGTCTTACCAACCTCATCTCCTTCTATGACCAGGTAACTTGCCACCTGAACACGAGACAGCAGGTTGACATTGTATACCTTGACTTCCAAAAGGCCTTTGATCTAGTATCCCATGATGTTCTCATGAGAAAATTGAAAGATTGTGGTTTTAACTCTGAGACAGTCAGGTGGGTGAAAAATTGGCTGCAGGATAGGACCCAGAGAATCATAGTGAACAGATCTGTAATCAGGTCTGTAGGGCTCCCCCCAGGCCAGAAATTTGGCAGTGGGGGAGTGGTGGAACTTGATACTGCTGCTCCCCTGCTGCCAAATGTCCAAGCCCTACACAGCCAGATCAGCCATGGCCAGGCTGGCCCCACACAAAGCTGCATAGAAACAGCCTGACTGCTGCCTCATACAGCCAAATAGGAGCAGACCTGGCCAGGCTGTTCCTATGTGCCTAGATCATTGGGGTGAGCAGGTTCTGGCCCTCTTCTCTGCTGTGCGCATAGACCACCTTGGTGCTAGACTCTGCCTAGTCCTGGTGCCCCAGACCTAGAAGTCCATGGCCTGACATAGCAGGTGGCTACCCTAACAAATAAACGTCTAATCAGATAACCTCACTGATTGTAGCATTCAAGATATTTTCAGTATTTTCTTTGTCCTTCTGAAAAATAGAGGGATACTTACCAATGTAGTCTAAAATAGATACATTGGCACCCATGTCACCTTGAATCAAATATTTTATCTACTATTAATTCCTGTGACAGGGCTGGTTTGAGTGGTGGTTGAGTGCACTGAAGCCACCAGGTGCTCTGGGCTGCGCTGCTTGCTCTGCTGGACACACCCAGGGGGGCAAGGCTCTGTGCCCGGCGCCACTGTGCCCTTGGATCCCTGCTCAGGAGAGCCCTGGGCTGTTGGAGGACTTCAATTTGGGCAGTAAAGCTGTGCAGAGTGGCTGCAAGTTAATGTAACAGGAACAACCAATATTAGATGGATTAGAAATAATCCTGCCCTGAAGTGGCATAAAATTAAGACAATTAACAAGGGCTTTAAGCCACTTAAAAGGTGTTAACATGCAGCCAGTCCAGAGTTAAGAGCTCCAGAAGCAGCCTAAGGTTACCTGTAACACAGACCGGAGGCAAATAAAAACAGACTAGACTATAGCAGCACTAGAACTGAAGAAATTATTTGTTGTTAGGTAGGAAAGAATTTGCCTTATAGAGAGCTGTTTCCAGTGTGCAGTACCATTTTCAGCCACCAGGAGGTGCTAGAAAGCTGTTTCCAGTCCGAAGTATCTTATTTGGCCACCAGGGGGTGCTAAAGAGTGGTTTCTTTGTAGAAGAGTACCATTTTTGGCACCCCCCAGGGGCACTAGGGAGCCATTTCCAGGCTGCAGTACCATTTTTTTGGCAAGGAGGGGCACTGGTGAATTGTTTTGGGGGCCACAGTACCCTTTTTGGCCACCAGAGGGTGCTACAGATCCCTTTCCAGAGCTGGACTACCATTTTGGGTGACCAGGGAGCACTAAAAAAAACATTTGTGGGCCACAGTCAGGTGTTCGGCCACAGGGAGTGCTAAAGGGTGGCTTTTGGGGTCACCATACCATTTTCCAGCAGCAGGGAGCACTAGAGAGCTGTTTCTGGTCTGCACTAACTTTTTTGGGCACCAGGGGCACAAGAGCGCCATTTTGGGGGCACAGTACCTTCTTCAGCCACTGGGGCGCTAGAGAGTCATTTTTCAGCTGAAGTGCCATGTTCAGCCACTAGTGGGTGCTAGAGAGGCATTCCTGGGCTGCAATACCTTTTTCAGCCTCCAGGGGGCACTAGAGAGGGGCTTCCAGGCTGCATTACTGTTTTTGGGCACCAGTGGGCACTAGAAAGCCATTTTTGGGGCCACAAAACTATTTTTGGCCATCAATGTTGCTTCAGAGGCATTTTCAGGCCGCAGCACCTTTTGCAGCTGCTAGGGGGTGTGCTACAGGACCATTCTGAGGGCTGCAATACCATCTTTGGCCTAAAGGAGCACTAGAGAGCCATTTCTCAGCTGCAGTACAATTTTGGGCCACCATGGGGTGCTAGAGAGGCCACACACTTTTTTGGACACTGCAGATTGCTACAGCCATTTTTGGGGTCACAGTACCATTTTCAGCCACCAGGGAGCACTAGAGAGGTGTTTCCAGGCCACAGTACTGTCTTTGGCCACCGAGGGTGCTAGGAGGCACTTTTGGGGCTGCAGTACCATTTTCTGCCAGCGGGTTTCTCTAAAGTAATTCCTGGGCCACAGTACTGCTTTCAGCCACCGGAAGGCACTGGAGGACCATTTTTGGGGCCGCAGCAGTATCTTTGGCCACAGGGGAGGGCTAGGGAGCCATTTCTGGGCCGCAGTACTGTTTTCGTCCACCAGGGGCCACTAGTGAGCCATTCCTGGGGACAGTACTGTTTTCAGCCACCATGGAAAGCTAGATAGCTGTTTTCAGGGGCCCAGTATCATCTTTGCCCACCAGGGAGTGCTAGAGAGCCATTTCCCTGCTGTAGTACTGCTTTTCACCACCAGCGAGCAACAGACAGACTCTTCTGGACTGCTGAATGTTTTTCATCCACCAGGGGCATTAGAGAGCTGTTTTCTGGCTACAGTACCGTTTTCGGTGACCAGGATGCACTAGAGAGCTGTTTCGGGGGCTGCAGAACCATTTTCAGCCACCAGGGTTGCTTGAGAGGTGTTTCCAGGTTGCAGTACTTTTTTTGGACACCAGGTGGGAGCTAAAGGACCATTTTGGGGTTGAAATGCTATTTTCGGCCAAAGGGAGCACTAGAGAGCCATCCCTTGGCTGCAGTACAATTTTCAGCCACCACCACCAGAGGGTGCTAGAGAACCAGTACTGGGCCACGGTACCTTTTTCAGCCACCAGCAGGCAAAAAGAGAGCCATTTCCAGGCCGCCATACCATTTTTAGCCACCAGGCGGCACTAGAGACCCATTTCCAGGCTGCAGAACCGTTTTCAGCCACCATGGAGCGCTACAGAGCCATTTCCAGAGCCACAGTAACTTTCCCGGCCACTAGTGGACGCTAGATAGCTGTTTCCAGGTCGCAGTACCGGGAAGCATAAGAATTGTAAATATGAGATGTAAATATATATTTATTTTGATATTTTTATTATATTGTGTAATATTGTGCCTTATATTTTGTGTACCTCTATATTTGTGTATTAGTAGTTTAATAGAGTCTATAACTGCTTGGGGAAGTTGCTGGAACCCCCCTTGCTATTACTTACCTGTTTACCTGTCACTTACCTGAAACCCCAGTGGTAGTAATCCATTATAGAGAATAAGGTTTATAGTTAAATATATGTCGTGTTGCTTCTTGGGTTCACTGAGCCTTGGCGAGCTACTAGTGTCGGTCCTTCTGTGATGCAAGGAGCCCTTCATTGCTCACTGGAAAGCTGTGGAGCATTGATCTCCACTTCCATGTGGTGGCTGTGAGGTGACTACAACTCCTGTCAGCGTACTGCACCCCCAACATTCCTAGTCCCCATTGCACAACTCTTCTGGGGCCGAAAGGATTAGGTTTCCCCTTTACATTGCTTTGGCTCACTTCTCCAGTGAAGAAAACTGCGCCCCCTGAGCCATTTGCTCCAGCTCACATTCAGCTCCACCTTGCAGTTCTCTCTAGCTGCAGCTTGAAGACTTCTATATCTTTCAGATTGGAAGATAGCCAATGTGGTCCCCATCTTTAAAAAAGGGAGGAGGGAGGACCTGGGCAACTATAGGCCCGTCAGTCTTACCTCAATCCTGGGGAAACTCTTTGAGAAGATCATCAAGGAGCACATCTGTGATGGGCCGGCATCAGGGGTGATGCTGAGGGGCAACCAGCACGGTTTCATTAGGGGCAGGTCATGTCAGACCAACCTGATTGCCTTTTATGATCAGGTCACAAAAGCATTGGATGCAGGTGTCGCCATGGATGTAGTCTTTCTGGACTTCAGCAAGGCCTTTGACACTGTCGACCACCCCATCCTCATTAAAAAACTAGGTGACTGTGGCATTGATGCCTACACAGTCAGATGGATTGCTAATTGGCTGAAGGGTCGTACTCAGAGGGTGGTGGTGGATGGGTCATATTCGACCTGGGGGGAAGTGGACAGCGGAGTCCCCCA
>NW_005841935.1:1290084-1298941 GCF_000455745.1 Alligator sinensis
GTCAGGCCACAGCTGGAGTACTGTGTCCAGTTCTGGGCACCCCACTTCAAGAGGGATGTGGACAATGTTGAGAGGGTCCAGAGGAGGGCCACCCGCATGATCCGGGGACAGCAGGGCAGACCCTACAGTGAGAGGCTACGGGACCTGAACCTGTTCAGCCTTCACAAGAGAAGGCTGAGGGGGGACCTGGTGACCACCTATAAACTCACTAGGGGGGACCAGAAAGGTTTGGGGGGAGACCTTGTTTCCTTTAGCGCCCCCCGGGATAACAAGGAATAACGGCCACAAGTTGTTGGAGAGTAGGTTTAGATTAGACATCCAGAAGAACTACTTCACAATTAGGGCGGCTACGATCTGGAACCAACTTCCAAGGGAAGTGGTGCTGGCTCCTACCCTGGGGGTCTTTAAGAAGAGGCTTGATGCCTACCTGGCTGGGGTCATTTGAGCCGTTTTCCTCCTGCCCAGGCAGGGGGTCTGACTTGAAGATCTACAAGGTCCCTTCCGACCCTACTTCTATGATTCTATGATATACCTTGGCATGACGTCATCCCAAATAGCCAATCAAGGTTTACCAGGCTTCCATGCCTCTCTCTCTCTCTACCAATTAATTTAAAAGAACGCCAACCACCCAGTCTAGCCAACCAGGCTAGGGGGCTCATCTCCCCTGCTGTACCAGACTGAGACCAGTTTCTCTACCTTCAGGACACAACAAGAGGTTTCTAAAACAAAGAGCCACAGGTATCAGGACACCTAGAGGGGACTTAGAGGGGACTTTGCTGCTTATGTGCTCAGACAGCATGTTTCTCCTCAGATCAGCAGAGGATAGGGGACAAGATATAGCAAATACAAACACGTTATCAAACATGGTTACATTGAAACTTAATACATACAGCAACATGAAACTAGAACACCTTTGCAGTATAAAATGGCTTGTACATTTTGTGTGTTACACACACAAACTGACCTTATTGTTCATTTGTTTTCTTCCCTAAGTTCTGACTTGCCCCTCTCTGGTACCTGGTTTGAATCCTGAAGCAAGGCTGGACCCAGATCAACCCCAACACCCTCTGGGATCAGGGCTCTCACAACATGTGTCCAGACATACTCACTGGAAGCCAAAGAGCCCAGATTCCACAGGTGGCATGGATCAGAGCCAGTGGACTGTCCTTGTAACCTCTTTGGCATCCTGTCATTGCCCAACTCTTGAAACATAAGAACCTAAGAATTGCCATTTACTGGCTCAGACCAGAAAGCCAACTTGCCCAATATTCTGTGTCAAAGTGGCAGAGAGTGTATGCTGAAAAGGAGAGTGAAGTGGGTTATGACCAGGGGTTTTTGGTTTTTTTTCCCTGCTGTTTCTCTCTCATTTGCAGCCTCCAGCCTTTAAGGTCTAGGAAGTTCTAATTTAGAAGCTCTATTGCTAACTCCCATAAGAAACAAACATCCCAGGGAAAAAGGTGATGGTGTATCACTGCAGGGAAACTGAGAGGACACATGGACAGCTTCAACCAGGAGAGGAGTCTGGGGTGCAGCAACTTGGGGTGACAGCAATTGATTCTGGTGCCTACTCACATTAAGGTTTGTCTCCTGCTGTGGTAAGAAAGAGTTAGGAGAGTTCTCAGAATTAGAACTTCTTATACCTTAAATGCTGGAGGCTGAAAGTGAGGAGAATGGAGAAAAAAAACAAACCCTAGTCATAACCAGTTTACTTTCTTTTTCAGCATCCACTCTACCACTATGTGACATAGGATGCTGGGCAAAATGGACCTATGGTCTGACCCAGCAAAGGGCAATTCTTATGATCTAATGTTTAAGGGCTATTATCCTCAAGGCAGAACTGCATCTGTATTGCATCCCATGGCACACAGAATGCACCATCAGCACTTAGGGAAGCCTGACCACACCACAGAAAGCTGGGGCACTGAATGCTGACCTGTTTATTCCTAATGGGCTCCATGTATGGACCACACAGGCTGTCTTTCAACTGAGTAAAAGTGGAATTGCTGGATGCAGATTTTTTTCCCCCAATGTAGCTATGAAAGTGCCACACGAAGATGATGAGTGAAATCCTGCAAGTATCTATGAGAGGCATATTTGGGGGCAAGTACATCCCCCAGGATGCTGGGCAGAAATATTCATAGATATTCCCCACTACAAAGCCCGCCCCTCCGTCTGCAGATAAAGTCCCTGCTGAAGCCTTCATGTAAAATACCAATCTTCCCTGCAACAAGCAGACTTGTGTCCGTTCAGAGATTCAGTTTGCATACCGCAGCCTTTATTACCTTCACTGTTTAGAAGATGTTTCTCCATCAATCATTATTCTGATGCCACACAAATGTGCCACAAGCATGTTTACCTAGCTGTTGCTGAAGTGACTGCAAGGGAGTGCAGAAGCAACTCAAGCTAGCATTAAACTGCCCAACTTAGATACTGGCCACAGCAACAGAGGTGCATGAGCAAGGCAAAACAAGGGGTGCTGAGTTCATGCTCCACATCCAGGCTCAGGCTTCCTGCAGAGATGCCCACATTCTACTTCCAATTCCACAGCGCCAGGGTTGTAATGATGTGTACTGGCACAGCCAGCTGAGGACGTTAACTTCCCAGTGCACAGTAACTGCCACAGCCAGTGAACTGATTCTGGATGAACTCTGGTTCAGGATAAAACAGATCCTGGCCAACTTCCCCACTGCAAAACACTAAACACTGAACACTGAAAGGCAAGCTTGATGTTGTGGACATGCTGGTCATGTCCATTTTAATATGTAAATGCTGCACTATTCTGGCTTAGCAAAATGTCGCTTTGTGGGTTCTGCTCCCCTGATTCTCTAAGACACTAAAAAAATTCAGACTGTCTTGATAGCAATTCTACTCCTGGTGGAAGGACAACTGATGCTGGGGTTGCCTTGACAATGCAGTGGAACTACTCAATAAAGCCAGAGGAACAGGGATGGTGGATGCTGAAAGCACACAGCAATGCTGGGGGCCGCTTTACACAAGGCTATACACATCCCTGCCTATTTGCCATAGGAGGGTTTGTGACCTCTAGGATTGGGGGGGGAAAGGAGTGGCAATAATTCTAGAAACAGTGTTTTCAAAATAAAGAGGAAGTAAGGAGCTTAAAATAAAATTACAGTCCAGAGTCCATCAGGAGCTCATAGCTTCTGAGTTACTGCAGAAGGCTCAGTTTCCACTGGAGACTTTTATTCAGTTTTGGAGGTGTAAGTAGTTCTGGATCTGAAAAAACAAAAGCGACAAGGATGAGAACAAGAGGAAAGTAGGATGGTGCTTTCCAGGATAATGGAAAAATCCTGGAAAAAGTTTCCAGGATAATGGAAAAATCTATACAGTGCTTCCTTCCCTCCCAGGCTGAGAAGTGCCAAACAAAGAATTTCTCTTCTGGGAGACTGGCCTGAAGCATACAGCAGAGTAGTGTGTAGGAGGCAGCTGTCTGACATACTGTTATGTTCACAACTGAACCATTCTCACTCCTCTGGGGCTGCCACAGGTTCATCAGGATTCGTCCCACATACAAGCCTTTCTTCAGGTTCTATCACCACTACTTGGCTTCCACTTTGCAGCATGGCAAGGAAACATTCTCTGACAGGCCAACGTGCCAGTAAGATACATACCCACCCAGCACTCTGGTTTAGATTTGTTCTTCCCTTCAGAGCAAGGTGGTGCTCTTAAGAAGGATCCCAAAAGTGATCCTGCAGGGATCCATGCTCACTATCTCCATTACTGCACCTTAGACACATTCACGTAAGGAAAGTGTTTGCATTGTCTGCAAAACCTGCAAACTTCACCTGAGGCCTAACCAAGCTGAATTCTCAGATCTACAGGATGTTTTACAGATCTGACAGCATTCCTGGGAAGAAGTCCAACACTCACCCCAGCAGTCAGTGGGCTCACAAAGATGTGACCCCTAACAGCCTAGTAGACAACTGCTGACGGGGAAAATACTTCCCCCACACTGCTGTCATACAGTTGGCTCTGCAATGCTACCGCACAATACCTAACCACCAACTCGGGGGGCTGGGATGAACTGCAGTGTTTCCTTAGCCTAAAGCGATGATGGATAGGATCCTGGCTCATGCCTGGTTAGACGATCACTCCACAGTAGATCTGCAGGAGCAGAACAAAGGGTATGGACTGGACTTGTGCTTTTGGCCCAGTGCCTGATACAGCAATAAGGCCTCCAATAATGGCAGGAGCCTGGCAGGCCCCAGAGCTCAACTAGCTGGGAACCTAGCTTGAAATTGCCAATACAGTGTCAGAGACACACCCTGTGACAAGGTTTCAAATGGCTGAGGAATCTCTTCCTGTTCCACCATTTCACCAGCTAGTCTTGGTTTCCATTATGAGGAAGTTCAAATATGGTTTTCACAACAGATTTTAAAAGGGAGATGTTTTCACAGGCAGACCAGTCATAAGTAGAAGAATATGTATATGGTATCTAAACCCTCCCAAGGAAAATACCACCTTGGATCCATATACTTGCAGTCCCCTGAGCAGCAATTTGGCCTTTCTAGTCACTTAGGAAGTGCCATAGATATTTAGGACAACAAAAAGCCAGCACAAACCAGCAGGGACTTCCAGAAGCAAAGAGAACAAGCTGGGTCACCCACCCCAGACAGTGCTACTAGGAGGGCTCCAGAACCCAGTTGGGCAGGCAACACACTGTTGTTTCAAACCTTACCTCCCATCCCACACCTGCTATACCATACGGCTTTTTTAACCAACCTTGTACAACAGGGGCAGTCATCCTTTGTTGTTGATATGCAGCCATGATGCTATTGGCAGTTGAATGGGGACCCAGGATCTGTAGTAACAGACAATGTGAATGACATCTCAGGCTATGTACCAGCACAACATGGGAGTCCAAAACCAAAGTCTCCTCAGACCCAAGATGCTAGCATATTATTCTGCCACCTGCCTGGCACACCTGCCTATTGGCAGCAAGATGCAAGTGCTCTCCCATGTAATAGGAACTGGCTGAGCTCCTACTCTTTTCTTCTATTACAATTTCCTTCTAGGCAGTGACACCATTAGCCTGTATCTATATCTATTCATCTACAGATGAAGTCAAGGCTGCTCACAGGGCAGGGATGGACAGCAAAAGGTGCTGCTGTTGCAAGATTTGGAGCTGGCATGAGAGTTTTGCAGCTGAACCTCCACCCCACAAATCTCTCCACCCTGTAAATTGTAGCAGGAAGTAAAGCTGAGCAGGACTCCTACAGAGACAACTCAGGTATGACAGGGAGCCCTGTGCATTCAGAGGTCACTGCCTGGGCAGGAGCTCAAGGCAAGGGGGCAGTTTTAGATGGAAAACACCCCCAGAGCACCTCCACAAAGGAAAATGTGGAAATGACATCTCTGAAGCAGCTGGACTTGAGGACAGAAGGTAAAATCTCCCCCCACAACTGGCTGCCAATTTATAACTGCCCTTGTAACAGCCTCAGCCTCCTTTGAGACCAGGGCCCCATGTCAGGGAGCTGCTGCAGCAGGGGTTCCAAATTTGGGTAACTGTAGTCTGATTATCACTATCCCCCTGCCACTCCCAATGTAGCACCACAATTATTTAGACCACAAACAACAATAGCAGGCTGTTGGTAGCTGGGGAAGACACTCACTGGATTGACAGAAGTAAGCTTCAGGTCCAGACTCCAGATCTCAGGAAGTGATCTCTCCATCAGCTGCAAAGCCTCCTCCAGGGCCTGCTGCAATTCTCTGGCCTGTGCATCATAGCCAAACAGCACAAGTTCCTTGAGAAGGTTGTGGACCTCACCTAGGGGAAGAAGCAGAAGCTGCTCCATTAGATATAAGCCAGGTTTGCAAACAAGCTGCTGTGGCTCTGGGGCTGAGGGAGGTGGATCAGAAGACTGCTGCAACCACCCTGGCATCCTCTGCTTCCTGGTCCCAAGCCCAGGCATCCTGGGCAAACAGGAGGGCCACATGCCAAGAGTCATGATTACCTTTATACACTCAATTCCTCCTGCTCCTCTGACCCTAAGGCCAAGCCTCATATCCTGTTCCTCAGTGCAGGAGCCAACCAGCATGTCCTGCTCCTGGCCAGGAAGCCCTGGTCTACCAGATGGCTCAGGAAGGGGGCAGGCCACCTTGGAAATTGGCAGGGGCCATGTCCAGAGACTCCTGCTTTGGGTGAGTAGGCTGGAGAGAGGAGGGGTCTGGCCTTAGGCTCCACTCCCCCACCCCCACACAAATTGGATGCTGGCTCAGGCCACGGAGACAGCCTCACCCTTCAGGGCATCTGTGGCTCGGACAATGTCCCCTAAGGCCTCCAGTAGTGCAATGTCTTCCAGAGGGCTCCCCTCCTTCAAGCTGTGTCTCTTGCGTTCAGCCTTCCGCCGGTTCTTTGAGGAGCAGCTAGAAGAGAAGAGGCAGGCTTGGAAAGGGCTCCTAGGTCATCACATCTACTCCCTACATTTGCAGGCATCTATTTACCCAGGAATCCCCCAAATCACCACTTTGCTCTGAGGTGTGGGATTGCCAGGTGCCCTTCATGTTACAGAGCTCCCTTCATCTTCATCTCATAACCAGGGGACTTTAACTGCACAATTCCACCCTTTTATGCTGATCAAAAGAGATCTGGGCTTTCTATTCACCATGGAAAACCGCAGATTTTCTTTTTTAAAGGAGAAAAACGCAGCAGGAGCACAACTCCAATACTGGATCCTGCCTGCTGGTCCATGGATATGGCTCCGGCCCAGCCCGCTGTGGGGGCACATACCACTCCACCCTACCACCTGGAGCCCCTCCAGTGCATCGCCTGTGCCCAACCCCTCCCCCCTTCCCCACACACCCACCCCACTCCTCACACACTAGGGGGCTGGGGCCTAGTGACAGTAGGCCAGGAGTAAGGGGCACTGGCAGGGCCAGGGGGCTGTGGGTTGGGAGTGAAGGGCACTGACATGGGCAGGGGCAGAGCACCCCCCTGAGCAGCAATTTTTGCCACCATCATATGGAAGGTTGGGAGGCCCATGGCATGTCTGGAAGGCAACACGTACACAGAGATCCTCGAGTTACTGTGAGAGTATTTGCTGCTCGCTTCACTGGCCATCATGACGCTGCCAGTTTCAGAGAGGAGGTCTGACTCGGGGCAACGTGCCACCTCATCATCTGCAAGACAGAGTAGCTACGAGTCAGAACTTTCCCCAGATGAGACAATGGCAGCTGTAGTGGGCAAACTGAGTTATGCCCAGGCTCTTAGCATAACTTTAGGCCTTCCCAGAACTATGTAATTAAATTGTACAGAGTGCCTTATAAGGCACTGGGAAGAATGAGTGCTGAGATTGGTATAGTGGGCTAACCCGGTACAGTAGTTTCCCTAAAAGAAAAGGAAACCAAAAACAAAATAGGACTACAGTACTTTACCTAAAAAGATGAGTTAAGATACTTGAGGATTGGACAGTCCGAGATAAGAAAGTTACAGAAGTAGTGGACAAACAAAGAGACAGTGTGTGTTTGTGTTGCCACCCTGGGGAGACAGGATCGGCCTTAGAATTCTTGCTTTGAGTAACAAGGAATCCAGAAACTAACATCCCACACACCCAGCAGAGGATCTGAGGCTGGTACCACTGAAGGTCACTGTTGTAATGCCTGCAGGATCCGTCTGCCAGGTCATATTGCAAGGATAATTATCTTGTAATAAGCCTAGGGGTTACTAATAAAGTTGACTTGATACCAAATTGGACGAGGGGCTGTGTCAATCCTAGGGGGTCTTTGGTAAAAGGAATCCTGGGGCAACAGCAGCCACTGCTCTCTGGACCTCTGCAGCAGCAACATCAGCAAACATAGCTGCCCTGAGGTCCAGCCACTTGTGACAACACAGGGGAGCTATGTTATGGGTGATCAGAGCTAGGGCCCAGCCCAGGGAAGAAATGTAAGTATAGCCATTCAGCTCATGTCCTGCGTGGAGGAGTCCAAGCACTGCTGAAGCAAGGAGCCCATTTACCGTCTACATCCCCTGAACAGGCTAGATGTCAGGGGAGAGATGAGCAGAATTTACAGAACATCTGCTGTCCTGATATTGCTGGAAGAGACCCAGCGTTCACCAGGACACTGCAGGGGCAAGAAACAATGCCTGTTGGTGGGAAGGCAGACCCTTTTGCCTCTCTCAGCCTAGGCAAGAATCATGGCTTTGAGCATGCAAAGCCAGAGGGAAGAGCCATGCTACATTTAACAACCCTTGCAGCAACAGGACACTGGCCACTGATCCCCGCATAGGCACCAACTCTGGTTTTTGCCTGTGGGTGCTTGCAGACATAAAAAACAAACAAACAATCAAACAAACAAAAACGAACAAAAAAATAATTGGCACTTTACTTTAAACTGAATGCGTTCCCGCATCAAGCCCTATGCATGCCCAGAGGAGGCAGCAAGTTATTTCAACCTGGCTCTACAGCATCTGTAAATATTGAGTGCTTTGGTGTGGCTTTTTGGGGGCTTTTATCTAGTAGCTGATTGAATCAGTTTTAGCTATTAGTGCTAGAGAAGCACCAAAACATCAGTCCCATATCGGATTGGCACCGATATAAGGAAAATTGACTGTATGATCAATCAGCATTTTTTTGGCTGATGTGGCTGACAACATCACCAATAAATGCCCCCATGTATGCATGCAGCTGTAGCGCAGCATATAGGTGGCCAGAAGCACAGCCCGGAAGCACTGAGCTGGTGTGTTGTGAAGGAAGTGGTAGGGGGAGGGGAGGTATGTGTGGGGGTGCAGATCGAGGCCCCCACGGTGAGGGAGGGAGTGGGGCTGGGGCAGGTGCTGCGCACAGCTGGGAAGGGACATGGGACAGCTGCAAATGTCTCATCTAGGGGATTGGGGGGGGGG
>NW_005841935.1:1298951-1315504 GCF_000455745.1 Alligator sinensis
CACCGCTGGAGGGCATTGGGGGTGTGTGGCCCTGGATCTGCATGCAGGGCAAGGGTGGGCTGCTGCTGAGGGCTGGGGCTGGCACCAGGCTCTTTCTGGGGCTGGACCAGGCTGTGCTCAGGGCAGGCAGCAGCGGCACTGGGAGTGGAGTTGGGGGGGTATGGCAAATTTTGGGGTGGCTGCAACCCTGCCCCACCCCCAGCAGCCCTTCTCCCAGTGCTGTCACCTGCCCCCAGCATAGCACAACCCAGCCCAGCCCAACCTCCTCGCCAGGAAGAGCCCAGCACTGCCATGGCCCCAGCTCACAGCAGTAGCAGCCCGCCCTTGCCCTGCACACAGATCCAGGGGCACGTGCTCCCCATGCTCTCCTGGGGTGCATGCAGCAGCAGAAGCCACTCCCTCCCCCTTCCCTCTGTGGATAAGTGGCTCACAGCTCCGTCCTATGCCCCGCCTGGGGAACGCCAGCTCCACTGCCTCCCTCACTGCATGTCTCAATCTGCAGCCCTTCTGGCCCCAGTGCTCCTTCCCCCACAACAGATTTACCAGCCAGACATAGCTGGGCTGTGTTTCTGGCCACATATCTGCAATTGGATCAGTATCAGCCAATATGGCTCCTTTAAAATTGGCTATTGGTATTGGCCCAAAAATCTCTATTAGTGTATCCCTAAAAAGCACCAAAAAGCCCTGATGAAGTGCCCAGTCTTCACAGATGCTGCAGACCCAGGACTAACCCCCATAGGCTGGCAAGGAGGGAAGGACTGGGGACAACAGTGGCTGGCATGCTAGCATGTTCCCTGCTAATGGCAGCAGAAAGGGATGTAAGGGCCTCTCCACATGGCGCTTTTAATGCATTTGAAGTTTGCAAACCATGAGAGTTTGCCTTGTGGACAACTAAGGGGAAGAGCAATGTCTCCTTCGCAATCAAGAAAGGCCAAGATTTTGCAAAGAGAAAGAAGCTGTTTGCTCACAATTATGGAAGTCCAAATATTACCGCCCAATCATAGACCCTTCAGTACTTTCTTAACTATAAACCCCAAATGCCCATCTCTCAGTAACTAGGAGGCTCCAAAGGACCCAGCTATGTTAGGGGTGAGACAGGCACACTGTGGTCAGGAGGAAACCCACTTTCCCTGATGCTTCCAGGAATCCACCAGGGAAAAAAAAATCTATCAGCTCCCGGTCTCTGTTCAAGTACATACCTAGCAGCCCCTGGCGAGCCTGCTCCTTAAGCTCTCGAACCACCAAGAGGCGCTTTTTGTAGCAAGCAAAAGTAGTTTGCTGGGAATTTAGGAACACCAAGTGATTTTTCTGGGCTGCATGATAGAAAAGATGAGGCACAGAGATCAAATGTCAGAAGTAGGCAGATGTGTGCTTCCAAAAATGTTCAAAACTGTTAGTTGTACCCTCAAAGACCAGTAGGTTGGCACTGTTAAACAGGTCATTTGCCTAGACCAGGGGTTGCAACCTTTTTTTGGTGGTGGGCCAGAATGACCCAGCTCAAGTCCACGGCAGGCTGGCTCTAGAATTTGAATGCTGTCACCATTTCTCCCCATCACCCAGTCATGGCATGGGAGATGGCCCCTGCTGCTGAATTCTGCCAAAGCCCTGCCCCGCCCCCCCGCCCCAATCTCAACTGGATCCAGTGGCTCAGCAAACTCTGGTAGGTTGCCAACCCGTGATCTAGAAAGCTGAGACAAAGGCACAGTTAAGAGTTGCCACATAGGGAGAAAACACAGAGCTTTAAACAAAAAAACAAACCCAAGAGTCTGAAGCCAGACCCTGAGAATGAAAGCCACCCCAGCATTTCCCCAGAGACAAGGTTCCCCCTTCTGCTAACACTCTTAAATAGATTAGCAGAAAGACTTGAACACAGTTCTAAGTAATAAGCAAACACTGAGCTCCCAGCACCAGAAGAAAGCACATTTCTCCAGCAATATCAAGCCTATCTCCTTGAAGACCCTTCACCCAGAAAGCCCTCAACACTGAACCTCCTCTCTGCACACAGCTCTGTCATGGCACATCTGCTCTTTACTTACAAGAGTCCCACTTTCCCAGCCTGAGTCTCTTCCACATACCCACAACCCCAGCTACTACCGAAGGCCATGGAAGTTCTGTTGCCAAGCTTAATAGGAGCAGCACTAGCCAAAGAAGCCCACTGCACCCCCACAAGTTTGGGTGTGCTGAGCCAAGTCCTGTGTGAATCGGCATCTTCCAGTAGCCAAGCACAGAACATGAACTTCCTCCACACTGCTTTGAACACGAGGGTTCCCCATGCCCCAGGGACCCCATTAAAACCAAGTGAAGAACTCCCTACATGCAAAGCACAGACTCTCTCACCTGCACAAACCGGGTACATACCTTCTAGGATAGCAGGTCTGAAGTTGGTCTCCAGAATATCTTGCCTGCTGTACTTGTGAATCTGGGGGGAAAGGTTGAGGGGCAGGAAGTCAAGCATTACTCTTGACATGAAAACATGAAACCTCAAACAACAAAGCTCTCAAAGTCCCTGCTCTGGAACGGCCTTACCAGTCTCAAGGCTTCTTCCCACAAAGCGCCATCCAGGAGCTGGAGAACTGCCTCTTCATAGTCCTGAGGGAGACAGCAAGGAAGCACTTTCTGTTGCTCTGTGTCAGGCATGCAAGCTCCTGGCCTGACTTGTCAGAACACCCCACCCCCTTCCTACCAGGCACATTTAAAGCACCATAGCATTGAACCCAAAGCTGCATTTCGCTTTCCCCATTGCCTCCTGTGTGCCCCATAACAGCACCACCAGAGGCTGCACTGTCACACAGACCCCAAGAGAGGTAAGACTGGTTCCTTACTAGCAGAGAGCATAAACAGAATCTTCTGAGGGGCTTGCACAAATGCAATCCAGCATTAAGAGCGTAAGCAATACCATACTGGGTCAGACAAATGGTCCATTTAACGCAGTATCCTGCCACTGACAGTGGCAGGAGATGGTGCTTTAGATGGAGAGCACTGAATCTGACAGATCTAAAGCAATCTATCCCCTAATTCATTACCTCCTTGGCATCCACCATTGTTGGTTTAGAGATGCCAGAGGAAACTTCTCCAACCATTCTGTTCAACAGCTATTAACAGATCTACCATCCATGAATCTGTCTAGTCCCTTTTTGAACCTGGCTATGCTTTCTGCTTCTACCACCTCCTATAGCAATTAATTTTACAAGTGAATTAATTCCATGATGAAGTCAGTACTGTAAAATCCAGCCCTGTTACTGGCAAGTCCCCTGCAGGGATGTTCAGACCAGCAAAGAACCTGTTGTGCCTTGCTCTGCCCTCTTGCTTCTGCTCAGTTTTCTCTGAGTGAAGAACCCTCCTGTCCAGCGTTTAGCATTCAAGCAGAAGCAGAATTTAAGGCACTGCTGTCCAAGTCACCCTGAAGGTATATAGGAACCTTATGTGAAGGGTTTGGAAAAGGGGTAATTTTTTCATTGACTGAAGCTTTACCTATGACTTCACCTATTTGCACTGGATTTTCTATGTTGAATTAAACAGAAAAGAACCACACTTCTGGGTGAGATCCAGTCTGTAAGAGGATACAATTCATTCTATTCCTAGGGGGGGGGGCGGCGGCAGTGGCGGCGCAGCAATTGTTCCATAGTATTTTGGGGGTGGGCAATTATTTTGGGTGGAGGGCCACTTAACAAGTTTTGGAAAGCTGTCAGGGGCCACATAGGTAGCCCCGTCCCTTGATAGCTGCCCCGCACCCTAGTTGTCACGTTGGGGCTGGAAGTCCTGTCCCCCTAACCCCTGACCTTTGCCACCAGAAGTCCCTCCCCTCCCTCCAAATATTCCTTTTGGGAGGGGGGTTGCCACCTTAGAACCAGAAAAAACCCAAATCATACACCAGAAATCAAACACCTACTATAATATATTTAAATTTTATTACAAAAACTATTTGTCATGACTTGTGATTGTGTACTGTATATAGAAGGGATTGCATAATAACTAAAAAATAAAGGGTCACTCTTTTATATTGTGTCTGTGTCTCTGTATGTATGGTGGGGTGTGGTAGGGTTGTGAAAGGGTGTGGCTGTGTAAGGGGGCATAGGGTATGTTATGGTGTATATGTCCAGCCCAACATACACTGTGTCTGGTGTTGCCAGAGGGCTGCTTAACCTTGGCTCTTCTCTCATGACCCTTGAGTTATCCCAGTAGTGACAGGAGTCCTGGGTGAAAGGACCAACTCTAGGGGCATTACCTGTGTGTACTGCTCAAGAAGAACTGCTGCTTCAGCATGTCTCCTCTGGTCAATGAGTTTGCCTATAAGAAAGGGAAAAAATTGACTGATTCAGGAGAGTCTAGGGCCAGAACAAGGGCAAGGTGCAGGAAAACCCTGTTCTGCAAGCTCATACACTTATTCTACCTGGCAACTTTATCTAATCAGGCCTGTGTTTAAGGCAAAGGACCCCCACCCAGGGTCTATATAGCCCAGTGTCAGCCAAATACCTGTAATACCACCAACTGGAACCCCTTTGGGGCTGGCTGAAGGAACCCAGTTTGCATCCACCTTTCGCAAGCTCAGAGTGCAGGAGTGTCACATGAACATCTCCATTAAAAGCTAGGAAGGGATGAGACATTCCAGCTGCCTAGAGGCTGAGTTATCCCCATGCCTCTACGGGCTGGAAACAACCACTCCCTGAAGCACTGGCAATCAATATCTGCACACATTGGCCTTACTTCTGTGATGCAGACCTCCTGCCCTGCAGGACACGCAGCAAAATTTGTGCTAGGCCTGGTGTTTGGGCCCATACATTCCTAGTGTGGTTGGGAGCAGCAGGAGGAACAATGCGATGCAGGGAACTCCAGCGCTATGCCAACCAGGAATTCAGAGAAGCTCAAATGCAGAATAGACAAAGCAGAACAACCTGCTCAGAAGCAACTGCCCACACCTCTGCTGCCACTGCCTCCCACTTGGGAAAACACCAGTATAAGGACTCTTGTAGTCGGAGTGAATTCACTGGATCAAGTAACAGACTTCCATTTGAAGTGCACAGTGGGGACAGAACTGGGTTGAAACTGCAGTAAGTAACAAACCTTGAAACCAGAATCAAGGAACACACATTTATAAAAACCATCCCATTTTATATTACAGGAAAACCTCATTAATTTGAAACACAGGAGAACAAAAAATACTGACTTCAAAATAAACAGGTTCAAAATAAATGTACCCATAGTATTTGCATGTAGGTATAAGCAGTCTTAGTTTACTGGCATACAGATCTTACAAACATGTAAGAACAAAGTGAGAACTGCAAGCTTTTTTTTTTTTAATTTATTTTTTTAAGGAAAAATGTTCCTGTCTCAAGTCAAATCAGCCAAATCAACTCCAAATCCATGTCATTCAAGAACCATATGTGCCCCTACCACCAGCAAGCATGCTCCACCACTGCCTGGGGTTTCAGATGCTTCCAAATCCTTTGGCGGGCATCCTATGTGCAGGCCCAAGCCTGGAGGCTTGGGGTTCGGATGCCCTTGTTTCACTTTCCCTCAGCCATATGGCCGCAGGAGCACGCTAGGGAGGAGTCTCCCATTTCCATTAAGTTGGCATATAGCCAAGATCTTCCCACTGGAAGTGAAAGTGGGAAACTATACCTTACCTAGGTCAAGGTGTTACCCCCTGCCAAGAAAGCGACTCTCCCCTGCAACTAGGAAAGCCACCTCAGTGGTCATGATATTTCCCCCCTGCCAGGAAAGTGCAAGTTATGCGAGATACTAATCTAAAGCCAAAAGCCTCATGATTTACAATATAGCTCACAGGGCTGGGCCCTGGCAGGCTTGACAGCATTTCAAGCCACGGTGACTCCACAGCCCACTGAGGGGGTGTGTCTGTCTGTCAGTCAGTTTGTGTCTGTCGGTCTGTCTGTCTGTGTCTGTTCCAGATACCTCCCATAAAGGATCCATGTGTCAATTAGCAACCCCACTTGTAACAGGAACTAGATGTTCTTCTCATGACTCCTAGGACTCCAAAAATTTACGCAGAAAAGGCACAGGAGTGCCTGGTCTGGCTGTGCCTCGTGGAGGGCAGGGCCACACTGGGCACATGCAATGGGCTCAGATAGGGGACAACAGAACCTCTCATCTACATAGGCATTCAGTGATGTTTGCTAGATACATATGGCTAGTGAAGAAATAAGTATCGCTGGAAACAGGAAAGAAAGGCACTGCTCATCTGTGGCAGTGAAGAGGAAGTCAAAATGTATTCAACATACTGATTCACTATGACTTTGAAAAAGATTCAGCACTGAGGGGGACTGAGCACAATAGACACTATAGTAAGGACAGACATTACACATAAACTGGTTTAAACCTGTAACAGAACAGATGTTCAGTGCACATAAACCAGTTTGAAAATGGCTGAAACTGGTTTGAGATAAACCTGGCTGAATGAGTATCAGACTTAACTGATTTGGGTCAAACTGGTTTATGCAATGCCTGTCCCAGACTCGTTGCTGGTTTAAGTTAAACTAGACACTCCCAGCATCCCAGCACACACTCTGGGCTGGGCAGGGCAGGGCTCTCTGCTCCACAGCAGAGCTGGCTCCTCCCCCCTGCTCCCTGGCTGCAGCTTTGGCAGAGACTTGCTCGCTAACCTAATCACCAGAAGCAAACTCCCTATGACCCAAACCACACCGAATGAATCCAGACCATGCCAGGACAAGAAATGCAAAACCTGCCACAGGGTCTGCTGGCTTCTCTGTGCCCCCCTCTCTCCCCTGCTCACCACTTGCTGCTGAAGCAGAGATCCCTTTCTTTTCTCTCCCACAGCATGGACTGTAGCCAGCATGTGGTATGCTAGCTAATGCTGTGTAAAGCAGATAGGACAGTCTCCACTTAGGGCTGTTTGGAGCTACTCAGTAGCTCAGCTGGTAATGTCCCTGCATTTGTTCCTTTGGAAAATCTATTTAAGAGCTCCAACTAATGAGTGAGGCATTGGTTTCTGATGGGGTGCTAAATGCTGATAACAGAGCTGATAAATGCTCTGTTATCAAGGAGGAGGGAAGACCCCTCCATAATCACAACATACTGCTGAGACCTGGCCACATCCCCCTTAGCTCCGCCCTGTGCAAGGGAAGGGAGGGCTGCTGTAGCACCCCCTGGGTTCTAGCCTGAGCCACTGCAAGCATGTGATTGAATTTTCTGTCAAGAGAGAATGTCTGTCTAGTCGCAAACTGATTAAGTCTAGCCAGGTTAGACTAACCTGCCAAGATTGAATCAATTCAGGCTCAGGGTTTTTGAAAGTCTGTCCCTAGCCTATGTCTTATTTGGAAAAGGTGTACTAATTTACCTTCGTGGCAGGTTCCCACTGACATATTTGCCCAGTATGGGCCTTGTGCCCATGCAGGCTGCATTCAGTCAACTTTGTAGTTGGTTCCCATGACTGAGGATGTGCTACTACTAACAGCGATTTAATGATTAACAAAGTATTTAACCAGGTTTTCCTGGCCTGGGGCCAGAAAATGGCTTTGAATTTCAAAGTAGCTGTATTTTGACTTATCCATATTGTAAAGCATGCAAAAGCCCACACCTTTGGCTAGGAAGTGTCCATAGCTTTGAAGTATTCAATACTTTGAACTATCCTATATTGAACTAATGAGGTTTTCCTGTACAGGTTTAAACTGGCCTATGTATGATGTATCAGTTATGGACAAAACCAGGTAAAGAAGCAATGTCCTGAATTTCAACCTAAGCCAGGTCCATAAATCAGTTGCCTTGGCAACATGTTCCAGACACCCTGCTGGCTATACAGTGCCTTGGGGACAGAAGTAAGCTAGAAGCAAGCTAAACACTCTGCTCCAGGCCGCAGAGGACATCACATAGGGGAGTCTGAGGGAGTCCCAATCCAAACTCTGGTTACTGCAGAGAATTCCCCAGCTAGGCTGCGCTGCATCTATAGATGCCATGGGCCAAAAGGGTTCTGTGCAACATCTCAGGAATATTTGGCTTAGCCCTGAACCCTGATCTTCTCAGAGTTTGTCCCTCTGAAAATCCTACCCTTCTGCCACTCAACAAGTTTGATGCTCCTAGCAGAAAGGCAGAACATTCCTTGATGAGCCAAAAAACCCCAATGGGCAACCCCTTGCTCACCTGCCATGCTCTTCACCAGGCTGGCAAACTTATTTGGTGCATAGTCGAGCTGAGAGACCATGCAGAGAGCCTGCTGCCAGCTGCCACTGCTAAGGAAAGCATCAAGGGCTCTCTCACATGCACCGCAGCGGGCAAAGATGAGCCCAGCCTGCTCGTAGAGATGCTTCTGGTTCAGGTGCTCCCCATAGGCAATGCTGATGTCCTGGGGGAGGGAAACAAGCAGAGGACTGCATGGAGGTGACTGAAGACAAGGACCCATTAGGCTAACAGCAGGCTCAGGGTTCAAAGATGGCCCTGGCCAGTGTCTCAGGGCATGAGCAACAGCATGCACACCCATCCTGGGGGACAGGCTCTATCGCTCCAGAGGCCAGGCAGGCTGATCAGGTAAGCTATCATATGAAGGCAGCTCTGAGAGGGAAATGTGAAGGATTGATGCAAAGGAGCAGTTCTGCTGCTCAATATGCCTGGAACTGATCTGTGGTACCCAGCACCTTGGGAAGGACAATGGTAGTGGTGGGGGGTGCATATTTCTCAGGGAAAATAGGGCAGGACAGGCACAGCCACACCCTGCAGGGCTGGACCCAGAGCAGTGCTTCTTATGGCTCTGCACACAGTGAGGGATAGGTATGGGAGCATTGCTGACACACAGCAAAAGTCTAAAATGTCAAAGAAGCCATCATCAATCCCTCCAACCCTGCTTCCAGAGAAGCAAGAAGAGTGGTAGTTCATTTCCAAGCAAAAGAAATCATAGAAGCTTGTGCCTCTGAGCAACACACAGGAGCTTAGTTTCATGAAGATTTAGCTCTTTGTGGTCAAGGGGGTTCTGCATCCTCCTCTCCCATCTCTCAGCCCCGCCCCAAAGGACCATCTCACAAAAGCCACTCACATGCCACACACCTTATACTCCTGGGTGTTGGTGGGGTACAGATGCAGGGCTTCGTTATATAAATTCTGATCCTTGACCAGATTCAGAAATTCAGAAAAATGCTTGGAACCTGAGGAAAACAATGGATTTAAATAGCTTGGCCACGGAAATGACTCCCATCTCATTTAGGGTTGCTCTGGTATTAAGGTGGTGGCCGAGTCAGTATACTGTAGCACAACAGTATAGCCTATTCATCCATGAATGAAAGCCAGACTCTTTAGGGCCTACAGCAGTTCTACCATCAACATCGTAGTGATAGAAGTTGTAATTTATAGGTGCTTCCTAGCTAAGGAGACTGAGGAAGTTAGTAATCAGGAGATGGTCCGTCAGTTAAGTAGAAGTTAGTAAGAGAGAGAAAGGACTACAGCAGCTTTCTTACTGCTCTTTAATTAAGCTGCTTAGTTCTTTTCATCCATGTATGTCTGTATGTATTGAAACCGGTGATCACTATAAACCTCAGTAAGACAGGATCTCACACCTTCATTTTCAGCCATGGTCAGAACAAACAGCCACACAGTACACAGGGACCAGCTACAGCAGTTTTATTTCTAGCTGTGAAATGCCATTTCTACATGCCCCAGTACAAATGGTCAGTAGAAGATCTGTGCCATTTTCCTTACCAACAATTCTGAGTCAGGGTTTGTGCTTCAGCCAAAAAGCCCTCCATTACTTGCCTTCCCACACTGTACAGCAGCAGGAACAAGGGAAGGCAAAGAACAATCCCATACTGGCTTCTTGTGCCACTCAAGTTTGCTTTCTAAGATATTTCATGGATCAAGGTCAGATACAATGGATGTCTTCCCCAAAAACAACTTACATGTGGGGCACTTACCACATTTGCTGAGGTGGTAGAGCGCTTTCTTGTACCTTTTCAAGTGCTTGTCTATTGTGTATCGCTGATAATTGGTTTCCATTTTCCGAAGGGCATTTAAGAACGGCAAGTACTCTTTAGGGTCCTGCAAACACAACCACAATCCTTCGGTTTCAAAACACTTAGTCAAATAATATGTGCATCTCCGGCACAACAGAGCAACTTCATCTCCCCCAGTATGCAGCCCACGGTCTAACTGATGATTGCTATTAGCAGTTTGAAGAATGAATTAGCAGGCAAATTCATTAAATCATTTGAGTCATTAAAAAAATCCAACCCTTTTGTGTATTCTGTGTTCTCAGTCCTCACCAATTAACTACTGGTTCTGAGATCTGAATGTCTGTTCCTGTGCAGACTCTGGCAGCATCTGAAGGACACGAAATATTTTAAGTCTGTGGCTGTGTTATTTTTTGAAGTTTGGATTTCATTTGGAATGAGTGTTTGAAGAGTTACCAGTAGTGAAAGTTCTCTTACCCTCCTTCCCACTCCACCCACCCCGCACCCATGAGTTGGAGTTGGGGATCACTGCCATGTGCCCAGCTGGATCTGAGCCCTGATCTGGCTGGCCATTTCTGCGGACAGCGCCTCAAAACAGAACCTAACAGACAATGCACATAAATGGCACAGTCCAAGCAGCTACTCTAACCATCCAATTATACAAGCATGGAGCTGTGAGCACAAGGCAGTTTTAGCAGCAGGGATATTCTCTATTCCCTTCATGATCACATACCTCACCACAATCCCACCTTAGCCCTGCTCTTCAAGGATACAAGTTCTCCATTACCCCTTCCCCACCACAAGCCAGACAAGTTCCACAGAGCTGTGCTAAAGACACAGTGCAAGAGCGGAGAGGCTTGTCTGGTGGTAATGGTGGTGCGAGAAAAGGCATGCTGGAACATAGTTTCTATTGGGAAACATAGCATGGACTGACCAATGTTTGAAATGTTGCAAATCTGTCACACGTGTTCTCTCTGGGAAGGCCACAGAACAGGAAACATGGACTGTAAAGGGTTACTGGTAAGAAGGAAAAAGCAATAAAACAAACAGCGTTGCAAAGACCTTCTGAGACTTCTCTGCCACCATGATGACCAGATCAAAGTCGTAGGTCCCCAAGGAATGATCATACAATTCATTGACATCCACCAGGAAGAGCAAGTATTTCAGCGCTGCTTCTGCACTGATGGTTTCAGTGTCCAGCGAAGCAGTCTCTGTAATCACATAAAATCAAAATCATGCATACTCAGTGCTCTACAGTGATCAAAGCCTTTCCCTGCTATCTGGGTGCTGGAAGAGAAGATGCCATAAACTCAGAAATGGCAATGCCCCATGGTCCAACTGCTTCAATGGGCTCATTCATCCATGCTGGGTGTGGAAGAAGGGAAGCTGGTTGCTACTTGCTGAAGACCCATGTGGTAGCATGGCTGTCCTACACAACCATGCCAAAAGGAGGTGGTGGCAGATCTCGGAACAATGCAACAAACCATATGCATGTGTCACTGCAGAATGGCTGCAGCATCTGCCACTTCACAGGACCAGTACCAGGAGTGGCGAAAAATTATATCCGAATAACTGAGACTGACCAGAAGTAGCAGAAGACTACAAACCTGCACAATCAGCCTTGGCAGCAGGATCACCACCACACCAAGCCTCACCCAACTACATAACCTGTTTCTCCACAGGGACAATTTACTGCTGTTTCCTTGGAGAAAAAAGTTTATTCCTTTCTGGTTTTTAACTCTTAACAGTTTGGCAAAACCTCAGAGACAAGCTGATGGTCATGAATACTGATAGTAATTCAACCACATCATATCAACAGGCTTCTTCAGGCATGTCAGCATTATCAGTTCCTCACCTCGCAGCTCATGTACTTTCTGGAGGGCGACTTCCAGTTCTGGGGTACTTTTTTTCACATAGGACGTCAGTATTGATAGACAATATCTGAGGGAAAAGAAAGCAATACAAGAAACAAGTCAGAAGGAAAGAAAAATGCAATGTATTGCTTTTTCTTCTTTGTATTAGAATCTTTTTTATATTACTGAGGATGTCTGTTATAGTTTTGCTTTAATGAAAGGACTGAGAATTTTGTTTCATAATTTTAAAAGGGAGGGATAGATACCAGCCAGGAAAATTATGACTGGTGACTGTCCTAACTTGTCTTACATGTACAAGTACTATCTGGTGATACAATCTGCATTGTGACACCAGCTCTTTCTCCTTATTACCCTTTGTACTAGACAGAAAACAGAATTAAGTGAGATCAGCTGGAGCTGGTCAATGAAGTTAGCCCAAACTTCTAATGAAGAACAAAGTCATCGTCTTTTTAACTCAAGTGGGACTTTTCACCAAGAAATTATCTATCATATAGATACACACACACACACGCACACATTTATTTTTTATCTTTCCATGAAAGATGGTACATTTAAAAAGATGTTTACTGAAAAATTGTCTTGACAAATGCCTGCTATATTCAGAACAAAACATGAGTATTCTGAAGTGAACTAATTTAAAAGAATGTTTAAAGAAGTGTTTTAGAGTCTGAAAGTGACTTTGATGGTTCTGCCCTGATCTGTATTAAGCACTTCATTTACTTGTGGGGGTTAATCTTTTCCATGGCAGCTCTCATTGCATCACAAACAAGATCGACTTTTTTCTGGGTAGGACACAGTACTGGCTGGACAATGCTGCCAACTGGAGATGGGTACATAGTCTTTGTGAAGTCTTCATCTCTAAAAAAGAAATATATGTAATGAAATACCAGCTAGGTGGCTACCTACAGCCTAGCACAAAAATACTTTTGACAAAATCAATGTAGTCATGTAACACATTTCTTGATACAATTTGTTCTGGGTAGACACTTATCTACCCATATCCATGATCCTCTGACAATGCCAGATGACATCAAGAGAGTTATGTGACTCACTCCTCACCCTCCCAAAGAAAAATAAAACTTACCGCTACAAGCTGCCCTCAAGGACTAGACCAACCCCATGTGAGGAGTGCCTCAGTCAGAATGGCAAGCAAGGTTCTTTGAGTAGATGTGATATCTTTTATTAGACAAACTGAGTAGTTGGAAAAAAGTTCTTGGCAAGTTTTCAGGCACAGTCACCCTTCATGCATAGGGAGATTCTGCTGTTCTGAGACTCCAAAAAATGAGAGAAGCTAAAAGTGTGGCAGGATGTCAGTGAGAATGTAAATAAGTAGAAATTAGAAAGACAAAAAGTAAAGCAGAGGGGAAGGGAAAGAAAGCAGGGGAAAAAAGGCCAAAGGGAGACATTACAGTGATAGAATACAAGGTAGAAAAGAGGCTGTCAGTGAAAAAGGAAATAGTTGGAGATCAGGAAAACAGGAATGCGAGAAGCTCAAAGTGTGATAGGCTGTAGTGAAAATATAAATAGGTAAAAAAGGAAAAACAAAAGGTAAAGCAGGGGAGGGAGGGGGAAGAAAGTGGGGAGGGAAAGGAAAAATGGCCAAAGGGAAACACTACAGTGGTAATACTCTGGAGGAGCGTCCTTATTGACTGAAGGCCCCTTTCGAGATTTGTGAGGTGGTGGTCATGGGTATTCTCCTCGCTGCAAATTTGGTGGTATCGGAGTGCTTGGCTGTATATTACAGCTTTCTTGGTGTGTTTAGGGCAAGGGCGGGCAATTATTTTGGGCAGAGGGCCGCTTACTGAGTTTTGGCAAGCCATCAAGGGCCACATAACAGGCAGCCGGGGCAGATAAATATTATCTAAATTTTTTAGGGACCCCATGGGTCAGACAGAATGGCTTGGCGGGCTGCACCCGGCCCACGGGCCGCAATTTGCCCACCCCTGGTTTAGGGCGATTGCTAGTTCTGTGTAGACATGCATGTTGGTCCATGAGTTTCTTACACAGTCAACAAGGACACTCCTCCAGAGAGAGAGATCACACTTTTGAAAGAGCAACCCAGATATATGAAGATTTGCTGCAGTACAAAAAGAAAATCCCCACAAATCGTACACTATTAGCTATGACATATTACCCTTCCCTGGAACCTACGTGGAAAATCCTCAAACTGCAACCCATACTAGAAGACCCTTCTCTTCAAGAGATCTTTCCAGAACCACCCATATTAGCCTTTAAACAAGCACCAAACCTCACTAACTTAATCATCAGAAGCAAACTCCCTATGATCCAAACCACACCGAATGAATCCAGACCATGCCAGGACAAGAAATGCAAAACCTGCCAACACATCTCCACCACCCCCACAATAACCACACCCAACAGAACCACACCACATCACCACTCTTGGATCTTACACCTGCACCTCCAGAAATGTTATATACCTCGTCCAGTGCACCAAATGGCCTGATGGAAAATATGTAGGAGAAACCAAACAACAACTGCACTCTCCGATCTCTGTTCTAATACTCAAAGGGAACTTACAAAATACCTTCCGTAGACAAGCCTATGAACTTCACTTCATAAATCTACCAGATACAAAAAATCATGGACCCAATATAGATATTGGATTTATGACACATTATAACCTTTCTGACATCTGATTCACCAGGTACCTGCCTGATCTGACCTCTTACATTCTTCTTTTCCCCCTTTTCTCCCCTCCACTACTTTTCTGTCCTTTGTGTCCCTGATTTCCTACTATTTTCTTCTTCATTGAGAGCCTTTCTTACCACTGTAGTGTTTCCCTTTCACCTTGTTTTCCCCGTGATTTCTTCCCTTCCCTCCCTCTCCTGCTTTACCTTTTGTTTTTCTTTTTACCTATTCATATTTTCACTACATCCTCTCACACTTTGAGCTTCTCTCATTCCTGTTTTCCTGATCTCCAACTATTTTTTTTCACTGACAGCCTCTTTTCTACCTTGTATTCTATCACTGTAATGTCTCCCTTTAGCCTTTTTCCCCCTGCTTTCTATCCCCTCCTCTCTCTGCTTTACCTTTTGTCTTTCTAATTTCTACTTATTTACATTCTCACTGACATCCTGCCACACTTTTAGCTTCTCTCATTTCTTGGAGCCTCAGAACAGCAGAATCTGCCTGTGTGTGAAGAAGGGTGACTGCGCCCGAAAGCTTGCCAAGAACTTTTTTCCAACTCATTTGGTCTAATAAAAGATATCACATCTACTCAAAGAACCTTGCTTGCCTATGTCCTTAGACCAACATGGCTACAACCAAAAACCCTCAGTCAGAATGGCTCACTCACTTCAGGGGTGCAAATGATTGCTCAGAACATTGCTGCAACAGTTTGCATTGAAACTAGGCAATGGCATCCAAAACAAATGGTGTCTCTAAAGTTATAGCGAGTGCTTGTCGCCTTTGAAAACCAAGGCTTTTGCTTAGGTGCCTAAACAGAGATCATAAAGGTTGAAATGTTGAAAATTAGGAGCCCAAAGAAAGACTGCTCAGCTCATTTTTAGGTGCATAAATAAGAAACTCAGTAACTCTCATTGACTTAAAAGGTAGTTGGTACTCAGCTCTTTTGAAAAGTCAGGACTGTTCTCCAAGAGCGTAAACAAAAATCATGGCCCCAGGCCCTAGGGAGGCACTAACTTGGTCCTCTTAGCTCAGACAGAATCATCCACCTCAGGAATCTCCTCAGCCAAAAAGGTGGCCAGAACTGGAATGGCAACGTGTACTTTGAAACATCATGCAAACTAGAAAGCAAACAGTACGAACTGCTACAAACCAATGCAATGGAAAACCCTGCCCAGACAACCACCGATGGGAGTCAGGATCAGCTGCAATTCAACTGGATCCCTCTAACTGTTCAGGAGCTTGCTCCTGTTGTTATTTCAGCTAATGGAAGGCAGATGCAGCTATTCTACTTCATCTGTGCTTACCACACATGCTTTCATTTGAAGAATGATGCTTACTTTAGCTCAGTGAAAAATAAGTTGATGTAATTCACAGAATCTATTTGCTTGATGAAGGTTTCTACATTTTCCAGGAAAACCTGAAATGAACAAAAAATACCCTTACACTTTTGCTGCTGCTACTCATTAAATGCATCCCCACTCCCCTCCCCTCTGGGCACAGTGACATTAAAGACTTCATTTAAATTAGCAAGAGTAGGACAAGTGAAATTCAAGGTCAGATTTCCTCTCAGGATGCTTCTTGCAGATGCCACAGTGCGTACCCACTGGCACTCCCTGCTTACTACCACTGTTCCCCTTTGCAGCAGGAAGGTTGCCTTCACAGGACCCAATTGCATAATTAGGACAAGAAGCAGGCATGCAGCAGAAGTTCTGCAGAGCTGAAATCTCTCCAGTTGCCAGAGAAACCTTAATTCCCCCAACAGCCTGAATAGTTACTAAACAACACTTTCCCAATCGCAACACCTAGATGGCAGACAGATGAGGAAGGAGACACAACACTTGTACATACTTGCCTTGGGATTGTGATCATAAAGGAGATTGAGATTGATTCTCAGCTTCCTCATACACTCAAATGCTTCTCTGAACATAAGTCTGTTGGAATGGGACAAATGCCAGCATGTTTACACAGAGAAGAGCAACACCACACAGGGCGCAAGTCAGATGCGCAAAGAACATACAACATGCTACTTTTTGGTCATACACCCATGGAGGGGAACAAGCCAGGCCATATATAAAGCTAGCAAGATTTTCACTGCCATCCCAGGATGTTGCATGGACTCTTT
>NW_005841935.1:1315535-1332808 GCF_000455745.1 Alligator sinensis
GTGAAGAAGACTGACCAGGCCTGCCCTAAGCCCCCATGCTCAGATGTTAAAGTGGGTGGGCTTTACATGAAAGGTAATTCTGGCCAGCCTCAAAGAGCTGCCTGTGGATCTTAAAGCAAAAAGTGCTGGATCTCAGCAGATTTTAAAGCGCTTCATTGTAAAAAGAAAAATACCAGTGCTATCTATCCAGAGACACCCCAAGCTAATCTCTAGGATTTTAGGAGTAATCCTCATTATAAGGGTCAGGGGAAACAGTGGTGCTTCACCTGCCTGTTTCACCACACCACACCACACCACACCACACCACACCACACCACACCACACCACACCACACCACACCACCCCACACCACCCCACACCACACCACACCACACCACCCCACACCACACCACACCACACCACACCACACCACACCACACCACACCACACCACACCACACCACACACATCAAGGTGACCTGTTTATAATATTCCTAAGTCCAAGCCACTGTACTTTGAAAGCAGAGCTCCTGGGAAAGAGGAACCAAACATATGGCACCTGGTGGCCATGACCAAATGTTAAAGGAGGATGTTTTGCTGGTGATGCCCTCCAGAGCCTGTGCAATTATCAGGCATGCACAACTCCAGGAAGCTTGTTTTCTGCTTGCTAAGTCATGGCCATGACAGAGAATTCTCCTTAGCTACTCTATTTCCAGCCCACCTTACCCCTCCCCACACTTCTGAGTCGCATCTGTATCACCATACCCATGAAAACAGGTCATTGTTACCCACCTGTCCAGCCACTTCCGGATCTGAGCTAGAACCAGGACTCGGTGGTGAATGGTCTCCAAGTTCCCTCTAGGCATCTAAAACAAAGGAGACCAATGTGATATTTATTCCCAATCCCCCTAAGAGCTTTTTGCCTTGAAACCATAGAGGGCTATCCCAGGAGTATCTTGAACCGCTGAAGTAAATGGGGGAATGGGGGAAGGAAGTAGATGGACAGGATGTGACCTGTTATAGCAGGACCTGCCCTTGACTTCAAACACAAAATGTTACTGTTCTTTCACTTCAGTAAGATATGCCCTGTGTCCCAGGAGCTACAGAGGGCAGCAAACCCAAATACCACAATATTGGGCTAGTGAGGGAGAGCAGAAACAAACACTGGCTTAATAGGGGAGACTGAGAAATGCAGGAAACACAGAAATATCGTTCATGCCAGGAAGAGATTCCAGGGTCTCTTCTGACAATGGTAGGTGCACTGCTGGCACAAGACATCACTGTGCTATAGTAGTGGCAGTGTCTGCCCAGGACACCTCTCCTCCTGATGGGAAGGAGGAGGTGGGCTGTATCCACTCCAATAAGTAGGCAGCTCAATACCCTGCACTCAGGAAGTGGATCTGCAAGAAGATAACAGAGGCCCTGGTGAAGCCCAGCCCAGGAAGAAGGCCAGAGCTAGGCTCTGCTCTCACTGTTACAGATGAGAGCAACCTCATTTGACCCCATTCACATGCAATGGGAATTCTAAAAGCCCTCATTTCTTTCTAGGTTCTCCCCTGTGCCAGAGAGGTAGTGCAAGCTAAGGATGTTCAGCACCAGGCCCTATGACACAGAGTTTGTGAATGGTGCCACTGCAGCCTGCAAAGCAAAGGCAGACCTGTGTGATGGTAGGTGATGTCACCATCCCACCATAACTTCTACAAGTGGCCCACACTGAGGCTAGCCTGCTTCTCCCACCACCTGTGCACCCTACCCCAGAGAGCAGGCAGCAGCAATGTGGGGCAAGGACTGACCTGCAGCACAAGTTTAGTGTCCTGTGGTACGACAGTGACAACCCTGGAGCCCCGTTCCACTTTGCGTAGGCTCTCACTGTTGGGAATGGAGATGCCACTCTCACTGGCCTGCAGACCTGAGAAGGATGTGGTTATCAGTAAGGAATCAACACACCTGCAAGTTCAGCACTCCCTGCCCAGACCTACAGTGGTTCCCACATCCTGATAGTTAGCAATATGCTGATAAGTTCCAAGGGTGCCAGCCAGACTCAGGGTTTCACTGTGTCTCAGATTGTTAGGGGCTGGAAGCGACTTTGCAGATCGGTTCCAGCCCCCCACCCCCACTCTAGGCAGGAAGACAACTGGGGTTAGGTGACCCTAGCAAGATGACTGTCCAGTCTCCTCTTGAAAACCTCCAGGGTAGCTGACTGCAACACCTCTGGAGGGAGTTTATTCCACAGTCTGGACACCCTGACTGTGAAGGAGTTTTTCCTCGTATTAAGCCTGAAGCGGCCTTCCAGGAGCTTGTATCCATTGGTCCTGGTCTTCCCCGGGGGTGCCCTAGTGAGCAGTTGTTCACCAAGCTTCTGATGCACTCCTGTGATATTGCTGTAAGCCACTATCAAGTCCCCTCTCAACCTTCTCTTCTTTAGGCTAAAGAGGCCCAGGTCCCTCAGGCTTTCCTCATATGGCTTGCCTTGAATGTCCCTGATCATACAGGTGTCTTTCTGGTCTTTTCTGGATCCTCTCAAGTTTTTCCACATCCTTATTGAAGTGCGGCACCCAGAATTGGATGCAGTACTCCAACTGCGGTCTCACCAGTGTGGAGAACAGTGGGAGTATCACTTCCTTAATTTTACACAAGATGCATCAGTTGATGCATGCCAGCATGTTATTTTTCCTGCCGACCACTGCCTCGCACTGATGCGTCATACTCATGCAAGGGTCAATCATTACCCGTAGGTCCCTTTCAGCCATGGTGCAAGTCAAGCTGTCACCACTGAGCCTGTATGTATGCTGAGGGTTGTTTGCCCCCAGATGGAGCACCTTACACTTGGAAGTGTTAAACTTCATCTGGTTCTGGTCTGCCCACTAGCATGGCAGAGGAGAGGATGAAGTCTGAGTCTCTGCCCAAGGACATCACAGACTATGTCCACATGGGAACAAAAAGTACTGACATCATCCCAACCTCCCATGTCCAGGTGCCAAACACTGTCACAGTGCTGTTCATCCAGGGCACCTCCCACCTACCATCCCCATGAGGGGAGTTGGCTTAGTCCTTGGGCAGCAGGCAGAAAAAGGAACTGAATGCAGCTCCTGCTAGCTGAATTCTTAAACTCCTGGGATGAGACACCCAGTTCACAGGGCCAGCCCTACTCCCAAGGTGCCTCTCCTCATTCTCTCCATAAGCTGAGGTGCTGTGCTTTGGCATAGTTCTGCCTCTCTCTCTCACCATATCACAGATCTGCATAGGCCTATGAAGACTGAGCTACTTCCTCCTGCACCACAAAGCAAAGGTAGAGGAAGGGGTGGCAGGGGAAGAAAGAGGGATGACCAGCCCCAGTAGTTGTGGCTTGTGTGGAAATGAAGAGAGCTCTTTGGCAACAGCAGCCAGGCTGGATGATTAATGATTGGCACCGTCATGAAGGGCTCACAACAGGTAGGTTTGGCAGTGAAAAGTGGGAATTTGTCAGGGCTCTATCCTAAAAATCAGAGGGCCTCGGGAAGGCTGGTTGTGTCGCGGCTTTATCTGAATGTTTACCTTTCAGTAATGCATCCTTCAGGGAGAGGCACTGGCAGGTGTGGGAGTGGGTGGTCACCAGCAGAAACTCATCATATGTCACAAATGAAGTGATGTTGCAAGCCACCTGAGGAAAGAAAGTGAGGAGGAAAAAAGAAGAAATCTTTCTGTGTCAGGAGCAATAGATCAAATGAGTCACAAAACTGGATCAGAAAAAGCATTGGTACCTCAATATCATTAATGAAAAAGCGGCATCGGTCACTCAGACCCAGGATTGCATCCTACAACAATAAGGACAAGCAATTATAACATTACAGTACTGTAAGCACCACCACCATAAGCCCACTATCTTTAGACCAGTAACGAGCTGGACTGAGATATCTCATGCTTGTTCTCAGCACTCAAGTCACCAGCTGAAGAAAGCCTGGCAGGAATTTGTTTGATCACACAAGATCTCAATAGACAGTGTTTGCTAGTTAAACACATCTTCAAACACTTGTGGTGGGAAATGCAACAGCTTTTTACCACAAGCTTTAAACCTCTGATGAGGAACAGAGCACTTTCCACTGCAAGTTGAGAACCAATAGCTGAAAAATGGAAGCCATTAGATTAGGGGTGTCAATGATCTGGTCTACAGAGCCCTGCAGTGCTGACCATGGGTTTTAGAGGAGACTCACATGCAGTCTACACTGGATTGGCCCAACAGTGCTGAGGCAGGCAGAACGTAAGGTTGGCCTGGAACACACACTGAATCTAGCATGCAGGGCCAGCCTATGGGCCTGATCCAGGCCATGGACTGGCCCCTTGCCACTCATACAGCTTGCAGGGTCTGATGAGTTTGACACCCCAGCATTAGACCAAGGCCTACTGAGCATAGTGCTGAACTTGTTGGCACTGCATCCAGCCCGCAATGTAGAAACATGAGAACATGCATGTGGAAAGGAATCTCCAGGGTGGAGGCAGGGGGTTATTTGGGTGCCCCCCTGCCCCTAGTTTCATAGTTTCATAGTTTCATAGTTTCAGGGTCGGAAGGGACCTAATAGATCTTCTAGCCCGACCCCCCGCCAGGGCGGGAGAACAACCCAAAAACACAAACAAAACCACTCACCCTAAAAACAAAAACGGGACTCAAATGAGTCCAGCCAGGTAAGTATCCAGCCTCTTCTTAAAGATCCCCAGGGTAGGGGCCAGCACCACCTCCCTTGGAAGTTGGTTCCAGCTCCTAGCCGCCCTGACTGTGAAGTAGTTTTTTCGGATGTCCAATCTGTACCTCCTCTCCATCAACTTGTGCCCATTATTCCTTGTTATGCCAGCAGGGGCTAGGGGAAACAGCGTCTCCCCCAAACCCTTCTGGTTCCCCCTAGTGAGTTTATAGACGGCTATCTGTTCATTCAGGAACAGATATTGTTCCTGAATGAACAATATCTGTTTAAAAAGAAAAAGAGCTAGAAAAGCAAACCAAATGGTAGCTGTTTAATGCAACTGCCAACACTGCCACTAAGACATCAGTTACAGGAAACATAATCAGTGATATGCCCCAACTGATTGAACTGTTCAGACAGCTCTAGATAAATGACTGCTCAGTACTGTACATAGGAATGAATGGGAGTAATGTGGGGAGCTTAGTGGGTCTAAGGCTCCTGACTTGTCTCAGAACAGTGATGCACCACTATCAGCTGGGGCTGTGTGCAAGTTCATTATAAGTCATCAGGCAAATTGAAGGCAGCTCAAGTTTGCTGGCTCCATCCTGATCTGCTTGGAGAGAGTAATAGGAAGGAGTGCTCTCGGACATGAACCAGGGAACCTGCCCCGCTTCCAGTCCCCCCACCATATGAGCTGGCGAAGGATTCAGTAAAAGACACCCAGAACTATAGGATCAGACAGTGCAACCCACTTCCCATTCACTCACTTCTCTGTCAATCGTGACCAGGGCAGTTTGCACGCAAGGGGTAGGAAAGTGGACAGCAGAGCCACTACTGTTCCTCCAGGGCTCGAGTGCTGGACGGAGAGCTTCTAGAAGCAACACAGATAATTAACCCACTTCCCCCACAGCTGAGAGACCCAAAGACTGCACAGACCTACAAGACATAGGAAGACTTCACCTTACTGCACATCAGAAAAGCTCCAACTGGGCTCATTTACAGTGTGCAACAAGGCAGGAGGCAACTCAAGAGCACGATAGTGCAGTGGGGGCTCAGAGGGGCACATATGTCCCTTGTGGGCTACAGGCCAAGTATCAGTGAGACACTAGCAACTAACCAGTGCTTCCAAAGCCATAGAAAATGGCCTCTTTGGCTTGGAAGCACATAACCTCTTCCATTATTGCCTTTAATAATCAAGTAGATTCAGATGTAAGCTACACACATTCCAATAAGTCATGACAGGGAGGTGACAGCAATGACTTTCTAAACTCAGTTACATTGGCAGGGATATAACATACCCCAGAGGTACTTCAATATCTGCCCATCAGCCAGCTGCAGGGCTACTGTCTTGGTCTTTGGGTTGTAGCACAGGCTGATCACTTCCCCATCCACAGGCACAGCCAGGCTGGAACAAGGTACACGCGAGAGGAAATATCATTGCACTGCAACACAACCCCCTTACACATACCTTTTCACTTTACAGCATGGGACTGAGAAGCAACCAAATGTGGCTTCTGGCCATCCCAGTCTGGGGTGAGTAGGCATACAATCAGGTCAGTGAGGGTATACAGCAGTGGTCTCCAACCTTTTTAAGTAGATCACCTTTGGCATTTAAAAGCAACCCAAGATCTACCATGAGCTGCCGCCACCCCCACCCCCTGCCAAGTCTGCGGGGAGGTAAGGGGAGTGAGGGGGAGGGCAGATCAAGGCAGAGGGAGACACAATTATTTGGGGGCACGCCTCCCCAGCAGGTAAGTCCCACTCGGCTAGGGCCCTACTCAACTTACCCCTGCTCCTGCCTCTGCGGCACTGTCCCTCACTGTGGGGGCCTCAATTTAGCCCCTGCCCCTTCCCTCCCCCATGGACTAACCTACTGGGCTGGGGTATGCGCATGCATGCGTGGGGGCACTCAGCTCCCCACCCCAGCCTTGGATCTACTCCAAGATCTACCGATGGATCAAGATCCAGATTGGTGACCACTAGTTTACAGTCTCTAGAAAAACTTTCAGCAAAGTCACACCCATTAACACTGGGAGGGTGAGTTCACATAACATGATTACATTGATGAAGTTACATCAGTGTCCAGATGACAGCAGCTCTTTTGAAGTAGCTGTCTGCAGTAGGTGCTATTAGACCTGCTTGCCAATCAGTAGAAAGGGAACTCTTAATGATCTTTTGCTGTAAGTAGATGGTTACCCTAGGATGAAAAAGACTAGAACTGCAGACACATGATCTATGGCAGTGGTCTCCAACCTTTTTAAGTAGGAGATCACTTTTGGAATTTAAAAGCAACCCAGGTAAGTCTGTGGGGAGGGAAGGGGGGGCAGGGCAATTGAGGCAGGGAAAGAAAAAATTATTTGGGGGCATGTCCCCCCAGCAGGTAGGTCTGTGGGGGAAAGGGTGGGGGGAAGGGGAAGGGCCAGGGGCTCAAGGCAGATGGCTCCCCCCACTCCTTCCCTCACCACTGGGACCTCAATCTGCCTGCCCCCCCCCCTCCCCCCCGCAGGGCTGGGCATGGGACAGGGGGCATGGGGGGGCATGCAGCCCAGAAAGGCATGGGGGAGGAGCTGGGGGGTGCACCCAGATCTGCACAATGGGCAAGGCAGGGTGGGCTGCAGCTGCGAGCTGGAGCAGGGCTCTTCTCTGTGGGAGTGAAGGGCCACCCTGCACTCAGGCCGGGTAGGGGGGGCGGCGGCCACCTGAAAATTCACCATAGCCCTCCAGACCCCTTCCCAGCACTGCTGCTGCCCACTTGAAGTGCAGCATGGCCCAACCCACACCAGGAACAGCCCAGCACAGCCTTCCCCTCCTCTTGTCCCTGCCCCTTCCCCATACACAGATACCGGGCACACAGCCCCTGTGCCCTCAGGGGTCCCCAATGCCCTTGGGAAACAGCCCCAATGCCCTGCAGTGTGCATGCAGATACCGGGCACACTGCACCCAGTCCAAGCGCAGTGCAGCCCAGCACCCCTGCCAGGAAGAGCCTAACCCCAGCCCACAGCTGTAACCTGCCTCATGTGCAGATCCAGGGGCACACCCCCCCCCGCGACCCCCAGACAAGCCCCTTGCAGCTCATTTCCGCACCTGCCCTGGCTGTGCAGGGCCCGCCCCTGCTCCAGCCCCGCTCCCTCCCTCACTGCTGCTGCAGCTGCCCGCACTGCCCTGCATTTGTGGGGGCACGTGTCCCCTCATCCATGTGTGGCAGAGGCAGCTGCTGTTGTGTGCTGGGCTTTGTGCCCTGAGCCCTGCTGCAGCTGGCCTAGGAGCGGCTAAATGCCACGTGCATTCCACTGCTAGGCTGAGCCATGCTTGCACATGGCCAGCTACAGCTGGGCTTGAGGCACAGTGGGCAGATAGCTGCCTCCGCCCCATGCAGAGATGGGGGGGCACATGCCCCCAGGGCCTCCACCAGGGTGCGCCCAGCAGCAGGAGCACTCTCCCCCTCTCTCTCTGTGCCCCTGAAAACCACCACCCCCCTGCGCTGCAATCCTCCCAACACTTGGCCAGGCTGTGGCTCCTCTCACCTTCCCCTGCTCCTGGCTGGGCTGCACCATCCATACCTCACTGCGGGGGCCTCAATCTGGCCTCCGCCCCTTCCCTCCCACACAGACTGACCTGCTGGGCTGGTGGAGGAGGGGTGCATGCATGCACCCATCCCTCCCAGCTCAGGATTGACCAAAAGAGGCTCCCTGATCAACCAGCCAATCAGGACTGGTTGGCTAGGGACCACTGATCTATGGTATAACTTACACTTTATTATAGTTACTTCCGACTTACCCCCAGGGGTAACTTTTCCCAAGTAGAGCAACTTGCATGATGTACAGGCCCTACCCCAGTGTGTCTGCTCTGCTCAGACCAGTGTAATTTGCTTAAGTGTAACTGCATTTACCCAGGCGCCACAGATCCAGTAGGATTTTGGCCTCTCTGCACTTCAGGACTACAGCAGGTCAGATGCTGCCTGCTTTCAGTGAGTCTCTGTGTGGGGGCAGATTTCAATAGTGCAACAGTTTGAGCCAATGCCCTTTGACTCCAGGTGTTTTATTCAGTGTGGGAAGAGATTGCAGACTTTGTATTACAGATGGATCAGAGTCCCTGCTCCAGCTAAACAAGAGCTACACGGTCATGTCACTGCCCAAAATGCTGTTCAATTTTGCCTGTAAGCTGTCATACCAAATCCAGGAAGTCTGGCTTTTTCCTTCTCCTGGCTCAAAAGACAAGCCCAGTGGGAGACCCCATAGCTTACTGGTGAGGGTGCAGAACCTATTAGGAATAGCCTGGAGTTGTGAAAGGCAGGGTACAGCCCTGTAGATGTCCCAAAGAGCAGGATGAAATTGGTGCGGATGAAGATGCTGACAACAGCCCTGAAGACCCAAGCCTACTATTCAAGGTCCCTGCACTACATAGGCATTTCCAGCACCATACTACTGAAGCACACCAACTTTTAAGGTGGTGCAGCACTCCCCTCTATCAGTGAAGGATCCCCTTGATCAGTGGGCCCAGGCTTCATTGGTAGCAGCCTTCCAGCCCCTGACCTTCTTGGGATAGGAACACATATGCCATGGATAGGGACTGACTTGTGGAAATTTCAAAATCTGTGAAATCAACAACCAAACCCCCCACCAAACCCTTAATAAAAATAAAATGCTGGCTCCACAGTGGAAGCCAGTAGTCCTCACTGGAGGAAGGCGCCAGCTGTCAGGGCAGCACAAAGGGAAACACATAAAATGGCAGCTGCCCCCTTGTCCCTCCTCCACCCCACTGGGGCCTCTCCACCAATCAGCACCGAGGAGCAGGGCTGCCGTGAAATGACCATGGAAATCAGAACTTTACACTGAGTTCAACCTGCAAAAAATGGTAAGTTCCTATGTGATTTAGGTAGACCCCTAGCCATGAATAAATCCCAGATCCCAGGAGCTTCAGGGGAAAGGGGTATCAAAGCCAGGAAGGGGTATCAGATCTATATCAGACACCAAGCCTAGCTCTAGAATCACTTGACAGTTGCATCAACCCTGTACCCCAAGGAATTGTCTTGCAGTACCCAAGATCCAGGATCCCTTCTTCCTCCACCGTGGCCCCTGCTGAGGATGGTGCCACATTCAGATGGTGCAGGATGGACTGAGAGACCAGCTTCCCCTGGCTAACAGCCAAGAATGTGTCATCTTGCAGCCAGGTGAGAAGACGGAGCTTCAGTGGGTTCATTTCTCCATCCTCACAGCAGTCCAGGTCCACCCTGTTTGCATATGGAGAGAAAGAGATTGGCATCCTCCAAGCAAGTCACACCCTGCCTTTCCCATGCAGGAAGAAGTGGCAGCCCTATGCCCAGCCTCAGCAAGAGACCTGTCTAGTGAGGCAATGACATGCCCCGCTCTGAAGTAGCGTGAATTTCTCACACAGATGACATGGCCTGTAGTGAAAGCCAAGGGCCCAGCGTGCCCTATTCTGCTTTCCTGAAGTGGGACCAGCTCATCTAGTCAGAAAGATTTGGGATCTGAGAGTACTGGGAGACAGGATTTCCATCCTCCTGGGCCCTGCCAGGAGCAGCCTCTCAGCACCTTACCCCCCTTTAAGTGCCTGCTCCTGCAAGTCCACAGGGAAAAGTAGATCCTGCTGATGGTCCTTCAATGTAACACAGATTCCTACTCCATCCCAGAAAAGCCACAGTTGTTGCAGCAAAACGGTTGGCACCCTTTCTTGCCCTCAGAGCTATGCACCCCTGACCAGCCACCTCAACAGAATGGCAAAGAGCATGGTGCTAAATTTCCTAGACATCAGGGCTGGGACCAAAGCCCTGCCATACCAGAGAGAGAGAACTGAGCACTCAGCTCTGCAGGAAGCACAACCTATAGCCCTGCTCCCTACTGCCATCAAACTTTGCATTCACGCTCATGACGGGGACAGTCAGAGCCACTACCCAGCCACCTGTTTCACACCTCAGGCCAGCCATTGCCATCACTACCCCAAGGCCCTGAGTACCTGTAGGTTTTCACCAAGCACGGTGTTTCCACGGCAGCTTTGAATCCACTTCCTCCCAGCGCTGCCAGTTTGACAGTGGAGTCCTGCACAGTGCATTCACCTGGCAAAGGTGAAACACAAAAACCTTAGAGCTGGGGTAGGCAACCCCCAGCACATGTGCCAGAGCATGGCATGCAAAGGCATTTTGCTTGGTATGTGTGCCTCAGGGCAGACAATGGGACAGCCAAGAGAGGTCTGACCCTTGTTGCAACACTGCAGCCCCAGACCCTTCCCCATCATCCAATTCAAGGCACATGTGCACCCACCGCCAGCAACAAACCGGGTCAGGGCTCCAAGAACCCCGATGCAGCTGCTTGCAGCCTCCCCGCCACCTGCTGCAAGCAGTCTAGGATCTGAAACAGGCACAAGCGCCTCAGAGTAGACAGTGGGGAAGGGGCCAGGACTGCCCTGCCACAACAAGGATCGGGCCCCTCATGGCTCCCCTGCTGTCCGCCCCTGACATGCCAACATGGTACAAGTTGAGGTTGTGGGTGTTTTTGACACTGCCCAAAAAATGTTGCCAACTCCTGCCACTCCTATACACTTGAGACCTGTGGAGCAGGCAGCTGCTCTCTGTCTTCCCAGAGCCAAACGGGAAGCCACAGCAGCAGAGTAGGTCAATAGCCAGTGTCATGGAAGTTGGCAATAGTTCATTATCACTGGGCTTGGCAGGGTTAGACTTTTACTGATAAACATCGATTTCAGCTGGCTCAAAATATTTTCATCGGTAATAATCGAAATTTATAGCAAGGGGATGTAAAAATCTGGGATGGGCATAAATAAATCTGGGGAAGGGGGCACCATGAGTGCATGCACGCATGCGCGCACACACACACACACGCACACAAACAAACACATGACCTGCAGGCGAGTGGAGGGGAGTCCCAGCTGCACTCCCACACACTGCTCCTAGGGTAGTGGCTTGGGCAGCCACTGCAGGAGCTGGGGGCTGTGCTGGTAGAGCGGTGCTGGCAGAGGGAGTTTGAGGGGCAGGGCTGCTAGCAGCCATCGGCTGCTCACTCTGCCCAGGTCCCTGCTGGTGATTGGGCACCAAACTCTTGGCGAGTCCAGCCTGGCCCCTGTGTGATTGGGGCAGAGGCCAAACTGCCGCTGAGCAAGTAAATGGATATTTACTTATTATATTTTGACATGTGACTTCATAAAGCTTTTAACAGTATACTAGGCAGACAAGGTTTTTTGGGTAGATGTGATATTGTTTATTAGACCAACTAAGTAGTTAGAAAAAATTGTGCCCAAAAGCTTGCAAAGAACAATTTTTCCAACTATTTAGTTGATCTAATAAAAGATATCACATCTACCCAAATAATCTTGTCTACCTATGTCCTTAGATCAACACAGCTACAACCACCAACTGTAACAGTATACTGTCATTACTAAATTGTCTGGCCCCCATATCCCTAATTTAGCACAATCCTGAAAATTTAAATAGATTTAAAAAACAGTAAAAAGTGAAAGAAATGCTTAAAAACAAACACTGATTTAGTCACAAAATTATTAAAAATAAAAATCAAATTCTGTCAAACCTTACTACCACCTACTTCTGCGATTCCTAGCCTGGCTTCAAGACAACCAAAGTGGGATGCAAAGAGCAAAATCTCCAGGGAGGCTGTTCCTGACTCCCAGGAGGGAACCCTCTCACATGGCAGTTGCAATAATTGGGCCACAGCATGATGCACTCCTGAGGGAGCTGGATTCATACAGATGGGCCTTTTCACCACTGTAGGAATCAGTTAAGCTCTAAGAACCAAGATAAAATGCATCTCCCTCCCACCTCCAGGGCCAAGCAGCACAATGACGAACTTCCAAAGCCACAATACTTGCAAAAACAACCAGGAAAAAGGCCATGAGATGACCTCGCAGGCTGACACAACTGTTGCAGCTAGGAGTCGCCCCAGCAGAAGCATACAGGGGAGCAGTGATAAAACAGTGTTTGCAGCCCACAGGTACCACATTTCCACAGGACTATCCACTCAGCATTCCTGAGATGCTTTGCAAGCCTCCCAGTAACTGAAAGGACGCAGAGAGAGAGACTGAGGGGGAGGTGAGGAGGAACCAGACGCATTTGAACTTCCACAATGCATTTGAGACCTGACCACTCAGAGGCAAAGGTGAGGTTGCCCTCACTGACACAGACATTCAACAGTTCTTCTGGGCACACAACACAGGGGTAGGGGAAAGCCTGTCTCAGCACATGGTATACAAAGCACAAACCGTATCTGTACACAGAGATCCTGTTGTCAGCATCAAAGATAGCCAGATCTCTGCTCGCCCAGGGATCAGCGTGGAACATGACCTGATTGACAGCCTGTGGGAGCTGGAGCTGGAACGTGCACATGGGCGGGGGCACCACCGCATGCTGGAATGCTGTCACCAGCACCTTGTCTGTAGAAAGGATGATAAGGGAGGGGTGGAGAATAAATACATACATACTTACATAAAATTTTAACCTATTCTCCAGCTTCTCAATGCATAATGGGGCCCTCACTCAAAGCCCATTATACCAACTATCCCTGAAGGAGGGAGCTGCACCCATATCTTACGCTGACCCCAACTCACAAGAAGATAGCAATCAAGCACCGAAGAACCAGAGACCAACTTGCTGGGCACCAGCCATCCCCCAATACTACGGGCTTCAGGGTGACCCTTGTGTTACCTCCATCAATGACAGCCACGCTTGCCGAGTGGCAGCTCTCCTCTCCAGTACTGTGGTCAGTGCTCCAATGCCAGTCATAGCAGAGATAGCGCCAGCCTCTGCAGAGGACATGCAGCCGATACGGGATCTCCGAGTCCCACAACAGCAACACAAGCTGGCTTTTCTTGGAACTGCCAAAATGCAGGCTCTGCTTCAGGTACCAGTGGTAGTTCCCTGTTGACCACAGCTGGACTACAAAGAAATAGGAGGTTATTGCACCCTATAGGGGCAGGCCTGGCTTCTCAGCCCCCCATGTGAACAAGTAGAAGTAGGAGAGTCAGCCTATCCACCCCAAGGTTGCAGCTTGGTCCCTCTCTCTAGTCACAGCCACCACCAGAGTCATTCACTACAAATAGGGCAGCATCTGCTGCAGCCTCTCCAATTTGTCTGATGCTTGGCAGTCATCTCCACATCCCAGAGACAGACTGGCTTCGGGGTGAATGTACTACACTGGAATTCAGGAGGTCTGGGGTCAGCCCCTGCCCTGCTGCGCACTCCCCACATGATCCCATCAAGACATTGTCTCAAAGACACTATTCCCCACCTGTCCAATCTTTCCCATCCTGCCTATTTAGACTGCAAACCCCTTGAGCTAGGGACAGTTTCTTACACACACCAGCACAAGGGAACCCCAATCCCAGGATTTGCCCAAGAGTCAAACTCCAAAATCCTCTCTACTTCCCTCCTTTCTCCCCAGAGACCATTCCTGAAGAGGACACTGCTATTACGGAGACATACCAATGGGCACTTTAGGCTCTGGAAAGAGCTCCCTACAAGCACTGGAGTAGCTGTTCCAAGAAGTGTTAACCTCATTTCGGAGCAGAAGTCTTGAACAATGACAAACTAACAAAATCTCTTGTACTCCAGAAGGGCAAAGGATCCTTCCCTGTCATGTGTATGTCCCAAGCCACAATTGCTTACTACACTGATAATTAAATCCCAGAAGCCAGGGCACAGAAGGAGCATTCCTACCGTAAGTGCTTGGCTTGGAGCAGTTCTTGTTCTGAAGATCTTCCAGCCACACTGCCAGGATAGTCGAGTCTGAGTTCCAGAGCAGCTCATTAACCTGATGAGACAGACCTAGCCTAGAACTGCTTACTCTGATGCTAAAGAGAAGCAGATGCACCCTCTTTGTGCAGGGTGAGGAAACCAGAATGCTAGCAAAACACGACCATTTCACAGGGCTCTTGGTGGCTCCCCAAAGGCCAGGGCCAAGATCATGCAGCAACCCCCTCACCACCACATGGTTTTTCAGGAGCTAAGAAAGTGGCATGAGGTAAACTTTCATCAAGGGATCACCAGTATTCTCATCCCTGGCATTGCCCTGGCAGAACATTCACCCAGGGGGTTCTCACCAACCAGAGGCAGCAACAAGAGCAAATCCAAGCAGAGGTTATTAGCTTTCCACTCAAACTGCTCAGTAGCACTCTGCCATATTGTGCCGCTCTCTCCACACAACACTTGCATTCCCACCCCAGCTGCCACACAAACAGCATCCTGAGGGAGCAGCTGCCCTAGGACAGGGAAAGAATTCCAGCAGCTCCATGCTAGAGCCTCTGGAGGGCACTGGTGTCTCCTACTTGGAAGCGCACAGTTGTGGATATGGGGCCCAATTCCATCCCTAGTGCCACTGTGGGAGATGGGCTGGTCCCAGTGCTCCTGGGTACTTTGGGATCAATAAATCAAATAAGGGGCCTGATTGGTAATGTGAGACTTTCCCCATGTCTCTCTTTCTGGCAAGTCTGTCAGTGGCTGATAGCAAAGACACCTCTTCTGCACAGAGGAGAGCTAAACCCAAGTTCTTTCTAAGTCTGGAGCTGAGGCTTAGAGTCAGGTTGTGATTAAGACAGAAATCAGCAGCTACAGCAAATTCAGACCCAGATATGGGGCTACTCCAGTCTGGGGAATCCTGTCTACCACAGTGCAACTACAGGTCTTCACCCTCCAAGAGCTCAGCAGACAGAACCATGCAGGAGCCCAGTACACACAACTGTTCACCCACCTTGACCTGCCCCTTCTGGAAGGAAAGGGTAAACTCCCCATGAAGAAGTCCGTTCTTTTCAAAGAAGACAATATCGTGCTTGTTGGGCTTCTCCTGTGTGGATGCTATGAGGCTCCCGGAAGGCCTTAACATAAATAAAAAAGGGAAAGCATGGGGGGAGGGAGAGTTTTCACCCATCATGCCTAGGATGAGAGAACTCTGGCTGCCCCAGAATAACATGCTCAGGCACACAACACATGAGCCAAGGCAGCAGCAGTGGACTTGTTTCTGTAATGCCTTCCACTATAGAAGGCATTACAGACATTGTGAAAGGAAAGAGAAAGCTGAGCAGCTGTTCATCAGACATCTCTCTACAGGCAGGCAAACTCTAAATACAGGAAAGGAGAACAATGGAGCTCCTTATTACACAGAGCCAGGAGTTGGCAGGAGGTTGCCACGAGGCCAGGTACAGGGTCTACCCTTCCCTCCCAACTCCAATATTTTGCTTCTCGAGTGGAACAAGGATGTTCTCTAAGGAAGAAAAAAAGATTGGGTATAAAGTGTTGCTCTTTAGCACTTCACATTTGACCAGTAACAGGGAGGCTTCAAGCTGGGCCTTGAAAGCTCGGGCAAAGCGCAGAAACAAAAGAGCAGAGAGACAGACACGGAGGGCACAAGTGAACAAAACTCAGGCTGCAGTGCCTAGCTTGCTGGCTACTCACTTCCAGGCCAGGGCTTGTTCTAATCCTGGGACAGGCTCACTCGTTGACTGAAGGACAAGCTCTCTGCTCCACACTCTGACCTTCCGGGCCCCTGCTCAAATGAGATGGAGGGAAGATGGGAGACAGGGGTGTGTAAGGAAAAATACCCATGACAAGCATATTCTATATTTGGCAGGGGGAGGGCCTTTTGCTCAGGCAGCTCTCACATAGCCAAGAGTGATCATCTGCTTCAGGCTAAGCACGAGCTTCTATTCAGTAAGCCCAACTCTGACCACTGTCTCCGCCCCACTACCCTCCTTCCTGCCCTGAGTACTTGCCCAATTTGAAGTGCTGAAGTATCAGCAAATAGCTCTTTTCTAGTGAATGCTACTTCTCCACTCAGTGAAGTTCCTCAGAGAGCTCATGGTTAAGACATGACATTTCTTAGCCTAAAAATAAGTCTCCCCTTTGGAAAAGCCCTGAACAGTTTGTTCCAGCCATGATTAAAAGTCAGCTTGGTGCGTGACACCAGAACTCACCACAGGCAAGCTAGTACCCAGAGTAAAAAGGTTCTCCCAAATTAACAGTGACCGGCCCCATGCTCAACATGTGCGAGTACTTAAGCTGGCACCGGTATGCTGTTCAAGCCCATACCTGTCTTCAGGAAGAGCACACAGCAACTGCTGAAGCTTCCTTAGCCTGATGAGGGGTTTTTGAACCCGAAAGCTTGCTTAATAACTATTCTCCAACCATTTGGGTTGGTCTAATAAAAGATATCAAATTCACCCAAGGAACCTTGTCTGCCTATACCTGTCTTCAGACAGACGGCACCTACGGCAACAAACTGTCCATCCCCTCTCCAGGTCACTCGAGGCCTACCATCATCCCATGGTGACGCAAGTGGCACTTCCTGAAGTTATGCAGAGCGTGGAAAAAAAGAAGCAACAATTAATCATCGGGATAATCTTTGACTACAGAAATCTATGCAGCTGCACTGGCTCTCTATGACAGTCCCATACTATAACCAATTGCATTCAAACACCTTGTGAAAAAACATTAAGGTTGCAAAGCTGAGAAATCATAAGTTTGGAAATGCAAGAGTCAAGGCTGCCTACGCAACTATACCCTGTCCTGCTTTTGGTTGGGCCTTTGAAAGCCTTTAGGCAAGGAGTTTTCAACCTTTTTTAAGGAGCGTACTCCTCCTGGACTATACCCCCTGGACGAGCGGGGGGG
>NW_005841935.1:1332953-1336430 GCF_000455745.1 Alligator sinensis
GAGTCCCCCCGTTGGCCACTCGATAAGCAGCGGGGGTGCTGACGGCCAGCTGGATGCGAAGCGGGGGTACTTGGGCAGCAGCAGGCAACATGTGGCGGTGGCGCACTTCCCAAGTACCGCGGCTGCATACCCCCTGGAGCCTTCCCAAGTATGGTTGACAACCCCTGCTTTAGGCCATAAACAAAGATTGCATTTCTCCTGGGAGAGAATGCCTTGTCCTGTGCTCAGAGACATATGTGTCCACTATTCTAAGTCAACATCTACTGAACTACACGTCATAAACTGCACCATCAATTTCTTCCAAGATGTTGCAGTGTCTGTGTGGTTATTCCAGGTCAGTGTCTCAGGACAAGCTGGCCACATGGTCCTGCAGACAACTCACAGTGCACTATTCCCACCCCAGCCCTGGCTGCTCTTGAACATGGGGCAGCCACTCTGTGAGAGGTATCAGGGTGGGAGGAGAGGGGAGAATTCTAATGTCCAGAGGTAACAAGTCACAGGTGGACTCACCCCTGCATACTCTCAAGATACCCTTTAACTGCCCTGCATGGTGACATGACCATGAGCCATGTGGTCAAAGGCTGCATTAGAACTTGGTTTTGAATGTCATCCATACTAAGTAGACATCCAAAACTCAAGCCATAGCTCCAAAAACCATTCCCAGCATTGTCTGCAAGATCAGAAGCAGCTGGAGCCAGGACAAGGTACTGGACCTAATCACCATCTGGGGAGAAGTAGAGAACCAGTGTGCAGTCCATTCCAGCCACCACAACCAGACAGTCTTCAGATGGATCGCTATGGAAATGGCAGCCCATAGGCAATAATGGACTTGGTAAGGATGTGCTTGAAGTGCAAGGCACTGAGGCAGTGGATCACGAGAGCCCATGATACTAGGGACATGCCCAGCATATGCAGGGTAACACATGCCTACTATAAAGAGTTGGCCCACATCCTTGCAGTGAAAGACAGTCAAGTGGCAGTATGTGCCAGACGCAGCCCTTATCTCCCAAGACTCAGATGTCAGACCCATATAAACTTCTCCTCACACTGACTCAGGAGACCACAGACCTCAGCCAGATTGAGGATCATTCCCGACTAAACCATCCCAGCTAAGTGTCTGTCTAACCTGCTCTTGAAAGTTTACAAGCAGGAAGATTCAATAACTTCTCTAGGTAGCCTGTTTCAATGCCTGACCATTCTCATAGTAAGAAAAGTTCCCCTTATCTCCAGCTGAAATTTCCCCTGCAGCAGTTTGAAGCCATTGCCTCTAGTCCTGTCCCCTATAGCAGTGGTTCTCAAACTTTTTTGTACCAGGAATCATTTATAAACATTGATGGCCAGTCCTGACCATTTCCCTATCATTCCCAACCTGCTGACCTCAGCCCCCAAGACCCCAGCCCCTCAGTGTGTGGGGAAGGGGGAGGTATGTGTGGGGCCTGAGGGGCCCCAAGCAGCCCCTTAAAGCCACAGTTTCCCACATTTTTCTTCTTTAAAAGAGAATCCATTTTTTAAAAGTTTGTTGATCCATTTTTTACAGTTTGTCTGCGACCCTTTCATATATTCTTGTGACCCACTTTTGGGTCACGACTCACAGGTTGAGAAACACTGCGCTATAGCCTTCTCCATCTTCTCTATAATAGCTCTTCAGGTATCTGAAGACTGTCATCAAATGCCCCCTCAATCTTCTCTTCTTCAGACTAGATAACCCTAGTTCTTTCAGCCTTTCCTCATAAGTCTTGCCCTCACACTCAGACCCTACTACGCTCAGTGGGTAGTGGGGTCCCACAGGGTAGTCCTTGGACCTGTACTCTTTAATGTCTTCATCAGTGACTTGGATGTGGGTGTCTAATGTACCCTGTCCGAGTTTGAGGACGATACTAAATTGTGGCATGACGTGCATACTCCAGAGGGTAGGGAACAATTGCAGACAAAACTGGACAGGTTAGAAAAGTGGGCAGTACACAATAGGATGCAGTACAACAAGGACAAGTGCAGAGTGCTGCACCTAGGGCGCAAAAATATCCAGCACACCTACTGGCTGGGAAGTGACCCTCTCAGCAGCACAGGTGCCTCTTGGGTTAACAAGGAACAATGGTCACAAACTGACAGCAGATTTAGGCTAGATATCAGGAAAAACTTCTTCGTGGTAAGGGTGACCAAAATTTAAAATGGGCTTCCAAGGGAGGTAGTGCTCTCCCCTACCTTGGGGGTCTTTAAGAGAAGGCTGGATAGGCATTTGGCTGGGGTCATCTGACCCCAGCACTCTTTTCTGCCTAGGCAGGGGGTCGGACTCAATGATCTGTTGAGGTCCCTTCCAACCCTAGCATCTATGAATCTATGAAGTTGTGCTGTAAGGCAACCCGCATAGTGACCATCTTAACATCTCTCGATATCTTCTGATCTGAAGGTGCCAGTTGGCTCTTAGGCACTGCCCACCTAATTTGAGCAGCTGCCAGCCCTTGTGGTATGAATGCCCAATCCTGGGGTGTGGGGATTGTGGGTGTACTCATGCATGTCTATATAACTGGGAGTCTTGCCATTTCTACATCAGTTGTACTTGTCCTTGTGTTCCTATTTATTTTATCTGTCATAATTACAGATCTTAGATTCCCGAGTCATAATAGTGTTAGCAGATGTGTGTGATTTAAACCCTCCATTTGTATTTATGTATATATTGTATATAGTACTCTAGTCCAGGGATTTTCAACCTTTTGTAGTGGGTGTACCCCTGGCAGCTGGACACAGAGCAGGGGGTGGGGGTGGCATGTGACCAGATGCAGAGCTGGGGTTGGAAAGGGTGGCACACAGCCAGATGCAGAGCAGCTGCAGCATGGGGTGGTGGGAAGCATTTCTAGCCGTCACATGCGAGCTTCCCCCCCATGTCCGGCTGCCCGGGCAGCGCCTGCGCAGCCCGCAGAGGGGAGCCACTCCCCTCAGCCCCACCCCCATCCCCACTCACCAGCACATACCCATTACGGCCCTCCCAAGTACCCCCAGGGGTATGCATATTCCCGGTCGACAACCCCTGCTCTAATCTATTGGTAGTTTGTTAGGATATATGGTATTTAGCTTGTTGTTATAGTTCTTTTATAGTTGTATAGTTATTTGAATTCACTTCCGTTCTAATTCAGGTCTCAGCTATTAATTTATGTAAATCCTCCCCAATTACCCCAGAGTGGCACTGTGATTAGATCAGCAAATGCTCTGAGGGATGTGTTTGCACCTATCCCTTCAATTGTAGATTTTGGTTTAATTAGTAATCCAAGTCTCAGTGTAACACTGTATCCAAACCATCCCACTCAGGTGCTTATCCAATTTATTCTGCTCTGTAATCTGGAGACAGCAAAAGAATCCACACCTTACCCTGGAGAGCTGGAACATCCCTTTCTGTCATCCTATCTCCTCTATAAACATATCCCAGCCCCCCCTCAATCTTTTATAGTTTAACTGAGTGTGGAGTTACACTTCATTTTTCTG
>NW_005841935.1:1336440-1343065 GCF_000455745.1 Alligator sinensis
TCCTCTCTAGTATTCATCTGTTCTGGGCTGAAGAGTTCTATTCATCTACCTGCAATTAGTGTGTACAGGACTCCTGCGTTTCCAACTGTTGCTCTTCACAATACATTGCAGGCATTGCTTTTCCTAAATCATCCCTGAAAAGGCTATCCAAATTGCTTCTTGAAAACCTCCAATGAAGGAGACTCCACAAATTCCCTACGCAGTCTGTTGCACTGCACCACTGTTCTAACAGTGAAGGCCCTTTTCCTGCAATTTCAAGCCACTGTTACACATCCCACTGTCTGCAGTGATGGAAAGAGGTATTTTCTTTCATCTTTATGGGAGCCCTTCAGGTATTTCAAGATCCCTCTTAATTGCCTTTTCTGCAAACTGAACATGCCAATTTCTTTCAGCATCTCCTCATATGGCTGCCTTTCAAGACTTCTATCATTTTTGTCACCAAACTCTGGGGCCTCTCTAAGTTTCCATGTCCTTTTTAAAATATGGAGCCCAAAACCTTACACAGTACTCTAGATGGGGACTAGCCAGTACCCAGGAAAAGGATACTATCACTTGCTGTGTCTTATTCGTAATGCTCCTATTTATGCAGCCCAAAACTTCATTGACCTTTTTTGCAATTGCATCATATTGCAGACTCAGAGTCTGGGATCCACCAAGATCCTTTCCCATAGTGCTGTCATCCAGCAAGTTGTCATCCATTTTGTATTTAATTATTCTTCCCAAGGTGTAGCACCTTACACTTGTCAGCACTCAACTTCATCCTGGTAATTCCACCCCAGCTCTCCAATCTGTCAAAATTCTTCTTAATTACACTCCTGTTCTTCGATGCATTTGCAATCCTTCACAGTTTTGTGCCTGCAGATTTTCTCAGGAAGCTCTCTAGTCCAGCATCCAAATTATTAATAAATACACTGAACAGCACTAGGCCCAGGGCAGACCCCTATACGACTCCATTCAAAACCTCCTGCCATTCTAACATGGATCCATTTAAAATTGCCATTTTCTTGCAGGTATTGAGCCAGCTTTCTATTCACTGTACAGTTTTGTCTAGCCCACATTTCTCCAATCTGTTTAGGAGAAGGTCACATAGGACTTTGTCAAATGCTCTACTGAAGTCCAGATACACTATATTCCCTACATTACCGCGACTCCATTCAAACCCTCCTGCCATTCTAACATGGATCCATTTAAAATTGCCATTTTCTTGCAGGTATTGAGCCAGCTTTCTATTCACTGTACAGTTTTGTCTAGCCCACATTTCTCCAATCTGTTTAGGAGAAGGTCACATAGGACTTTGTCAAATGCTCTACTGAAGTCCAGATACACTATATTCCCTACATTACCTTCATCCACCCAGCTAGTTAATTTGTTGAAAGAGATAAAATTTGACTCAGTTTATTTTTGATAAAACCATGCTTGCTGCTCATTATAAAACTTTCCTCCTCCAGATGCTTGCAAATGGACTTAATTATGATATGGTCCAGTCACTTCCCAGGTTTTGAGGGCAGTAGTTAACTGGTTTACTCCACGTCCTCTTATTTGCCTTTTTTTAAAGAGGGACATTAATGTTGGCCATTTTCCAGTCCTCTGGTACCTCACGTCTCCCACAACTTCAACCTCCCTGTGTCTCAGCTCTCCATCTGGGCAGCTATAAAAATGAAGTCAGCAACATCTGTAGAGCACTCCAAGACTATAGTGACCAGCATCACAGAAAAGCCCACGAGGAAGAAGCAGGATTTAAGCACTGGGCAGTAAACATGTAAGCCATGCATTAAGGATAAAACTGCAACCGGGTATTGTCCACCCTATGCACTGAATGAAGCCCAAGGTCCTGAGAGCAAACCAGGCTTTGACTAAAGGCTAGACCAAACTAAAGACAAGACCAAACACATGTGCATGAGGGACCAAATTCAAGTTGTGCCAGCAATCTTCTCTCCTAACCTATGAGTGCCTCACTTCGCAAGCATGGAATCTCTTAGCAAATCAGCAAAGCAAACTGAAAAAAAAATCCATCTAATTGGATTTGACACTCATGCCATATTAGCAGTGCCAGAACCTTTCAATCCACCAGGGAGACTTCTGCCCTTCAAGCTAGGTGAGTAGCTGATAGCACCAAGAAGTTGACCCTCTGTGTGCACCCGTTCTAGGAGAGATGAGAATGAGGCAGAAACGAGACACGTTCCCAGCTGGTTTCACAGATATTTGCTGACTATAGAGACTCAGGGATCTTGGGATCTCCTGTGGTCCTAGTATTTAACCCAGGCTAAACATTTTTCTCCTTGTCTCAAACAGCTGAACAATTCCCCCCGCCCCCCACAAAACAAAAAAATAGGGAAGACACCTACCAGGAAAAACTGCAATCCAAGCTGCTCAGGCTTACAAGCAACTGGAAACAAGGTCTGACAAGTGGGATACATCCAACAATCTGACCTACAGGAAGCACTGCTGAGCTACATAAAACATCCAAGGGGGAAAACACACTCTCACACTCTGTCTCCTGTAGCTAAGCCAGTGTTGTAAGTGCTCCTTTCTGCACAGATGAATGGTGGGGATGGAACAGGCATTGAACTTAAAACAAGGGGAATTAGAGAGAGAAATGGGCAGAAGAAAACAAGGACAAAGCAGACAGGGCTGGGGGAAAATGGGGAAAACATGATACCAAGAACAAGGACAGCTGCTTTCCCTGCACAGATCTCCCTCCTGGACACTCTCCCATTGTCAATCAGCACAGTACCATTTGCTTGCGATGAGCTGCCTGCTTCCCTTCTGATCCGTGGAACTGCGTCTCCTTCTTGCCCCAGCCAAGTCCAATAAATTGCCCTACAGGGAAGACAATTCAGGATTTGAAGACTGGCCAACAATCCCACACAGTTTGACCAACACAAATGAAAGTGGGCTGCCCACTTGCTCCACACTTTTGTGGTCTACATTACAGGCTAACACTATTTTCTAGAGTTAATCTGTTGGATACATTTCTACTGCCAAAAAGAGTACAGCTTCCTGGGTAACTTTCAAACAGGCATGACACTGGCTTCCCAGAAATGCCTACCACAGTCAGTGATGTACAACCCAACTGGCCTCGTGGACCAAATAAGCGGCACAGGTCTAACAACGTTCCCAGATGCATAGTTAGTTCAGTAAACATTATCATCAAACCTTCTTCCATGCTTTAGACAAGATCCATTCAGTTCCGCTTGTCCATTTAATTGACCTTAATGATACAATAAGGAAACAGTTACAAGCATGTGTATTTGCTGCAATGTCTTACCTTCCCCAAAGTCATCCTGGTGGATGAGACTTTCAGTAATTGGTTCAAAATCCTTTGTCATCATGATGAGGGTTTGCTGACCTGTTCAATAAACATAACAGACAATTTTAAAAGCCAGCAAGCAAAACAGAGGGCTTAAATCACAGGATTATAGGAAAGTAAGTCTGGAAAGGATCATAACAGCTACAATATCACTAATACCATAAACTACACTTAAAATACTCTTACAAAGATAAGCATTTTTTTCTATTTTTATAACAAGGAATCAAATGTGTGACTACACAAGTATTTTGGAATGCTACACCAGGTTATACTTCTTTGAAAGAGATCTGTACAACTGCTGAACAAGAATGATGCAGCTTAAACATTTTTTCTCTATATCAACACGCACACACACGTTATTCTTTTGGAACTGAAAATGGGATTACTGAAATGCAGCTCCGAATAAGGGAAGATGGAAGAATTTAACTCCAATAACACTCATGCAAGGCCACAGTATATTTCCTTACGGTTGCACAGGAAAGTTCAGACAATACCAGCACCTGTAACAAGCAGAACTAGCTCTTGGTCAGGACTCCAGCTCATGGTGGTCAGACCACTGTCTACGCTCCCAACGCATTCCAGCTGCAAGAAAGGAACGAACTATTAGACAAGCAAGAATCATAAGCCTGTCCTGAGCGTGCCATAAGCTTGCTCTAGTTTACAACTGTAATTTAGGTTCAACAAGGGCAGTTGCTGGGCTCAGGGAGGCAACCTTCTGTCAGCCCCAGGAGAATCCTGTCAAATCTCAGGCAAGTGGCAAGGTGTCAATTCTCCATTCCCTACCTTGGGTTGAGCTTGTTACCAAATCAATCGGCATCCCATTAACACTGTCATTGTCACTGCCCCACCTGGTGCATTGTGGAACTTAACCTCTAGAGAGGACACCATCAAAACAGTTACAACAACCACTTCTGCTCAGTTGCCACCATCCTCTCCCCTCCAGGAAGGTATACTGGTCTGGGACCCAGAAGACCACCAGGTCTAGACTCACTCCTATTGACTGACACCTTCACCATGCTCCCCTCCCCCAACCCCAACTCTTCTCCCAAAGCAAGAGGGCTTGGATAGCTAGTAGTCAGACCCATGCTCAGATACTTGGTCTCTCAGAATCAGCCAGCTCCATGCTTGCCTGTGCTGTGGGCAAATGAGGCAGTTCTTGTACATGCAATTCACTACTTGGTCTACTGCACTGAACGAGACAGGGAAATAAGGGTGATCCTCTTGTTGGAGACTGTGTTGTAATGCAAACAGGTATAGGGCAGGGAGACAGACTGCTAGCATGTTCCCAGTACATATATTTTCAGGTTTGGGTTTTAAATGTCTGCTTCCTTAGCCTAGGAGACTAATAGGTTAGTGAAGGACTGAGGGACTTCTTGCACTAAAGGACTCCAGTGTGAGCCCAAGCAGCCCCAAGGGGAAAGCACATGGGAAAATGGTGCTGGCCACACCTCAGTATTTGACTATCTAGGAATTACTGGATTCCCAGTCCCAGTATGTTGCACAGATTCTGCCCTAAATCCAATAAGCCCTACAAAAATCAGCAGGGCTGCACAAAAAAGAAAAATGTAGCTGACTGACTAAGTGAGCAGCAAGTGCATTACTAGCCTCAAGGGAGCTTCCTCCAGAGTCAACTCTGGCATCTCTTTCCCCTTGCCAGCCCAGCCTACCTGCTTTGTGCTGAGACTGCACAGGATGATATCTCCAGCTGCTGTAGCAATGCACACAGACTCCTGATCTGGCAGGTCCTCAATACCCACAATGTGGCTACTTCCATCTTCTGAGAGAAAGCCTCCCACAGTCAAGGAAATTTCATTTATTACCTGGGCACAGAAAGGCCAGAGAAGCAGAATGAACACACACTACTCAGTTTACAGTTGTGCCAATGCTAGTGGGGAGCCTCTGAGAAATGTATCCTCCAGCACCAACTCATGTGGAACAGGACAATCTAACCCGGGGGCAGGCAGTTAGTATAGCAGAGCTCTGCAAGTTTTGGACTAAGCTTCTTTGGAGTGCCAACACTCTGCAGGAACAGAGCAACAGAGCAGCTCACTGTGGAACAAGCTTTGATTCACAACAGTTCTCTCCTTGCAAACCACCACTAAAATGCCCCAAAACAATGGTTTGGGGTCACTTCTGTATTTAGATTTCCCAGGTTTGATCACGGGCCTTTACCAGGTACAAACCCCAAAGACTACTTCTGAGTTCAGCAAGTTTTATTCCTCCCTTGCTTTTGTAAAATCAGAATATAACATCAAAAATGACTCAACTGGCCAAATCATTTAACTGTATTAGAGGTACAAATCTACAACCATTGCTATGCATATCCATGTTCTAGGCCCACACACTCCGAGGTGAGGACTTTAACCTGTGCACCTGCCCGTGTCTCTCACACAGCTTTTTTTTTTTTTTTTTTAAGGAAAAATTTTCATTTCAAATCAGCCATATCAATTACAAATCTGTGAGTCAGTCAAGAACCAAATGTGGCCCTACTATTGGCAAACATCCTCTACCCCTACCTGGGGCTTCAGATGCTTTCAAATCCTTTAGCTGGTATCCTATGTGTAGGCCCAAGCCCGGAGGCTTGGGGTTCGGATGCCCCTGAGTTTCACTTGCCCTCAGCCATATGGCTGTAGGAGCATGCTAGGGAGGAGTCTCCCAGTTCCATTAAGTTGTCATAAAGCCAGGATCTTCCCAATGGAAGTGGAAATGGGAGACTAACTATGCGTTACCTCGGTCAAGGTACTATCTAGGGGTGCACAGACAGATTTTGGGGGCTGATACCGAGAGTCAATTTTAAAGGAGGCATATCGGCCGATACCAATCTGATTTCTGGTACAGCTGTGTGCAGCTGTAAGTCCATTGTGGTGGAAGGGGAGTGGGGAGGGAAGGGACATGGGGGGATGACAGATCAACGGCCCTCTGCAGTGAGGAAGGGAGGGGCAAGTGCTGCCCAGGCGCGGTGGGGCACAAGATGGAGCAGCTATTGGAGGAGAAAGGGGGCTGCTCCCACCGCTTCACACACCCCGGGGAGGGCATGGGGGGGCATGTGCCCCTGGACCTGCGCAGGGAAGGGTGGGTGGGCTGCAGCTGCAGGCTAGAGCCAGGGCTGCGTTGGGCTCTTCTCAATGGGGGCTGGGCTCAGGGTGGGGCTATGGAGGGGGCTGCAGCCACCCCAAATTTCAGCGTAGCCCTGTTCCCAGCACCGCTGTTGCGTGCCCGACACAGCCCCAGCTCAATGCCCCACTTCCCCCCATGTGCCAGGGAGAGCTGGAGCTGCGCCAGCAATGTGGTGGCGGCAGCGCTGGGAGTGGGGCT
>NW_005841935.1:1343131-1346355 GCF_000455745.1 Alligator sinensis
GCTCTCCCAGGGTGCACGCAGCAGCAGGAACTGCTGCCCCCCCTCCCCCTCCCGAGCTATGGCTGTGCCCTGCCCCACCCTGGCTGGGAAGCACCTCCACACCCCATGGGGGGCATTGAGCTGTGCCCCCCATACCCTTCCTTCCCCACTCCCCTTCCTCCATGACAAATTTACTAGCTGCACACAGCTCTCCATGCTGCGAGGCTCTGCTCCTCGCTGCCTGCATGCTGCGCTGCAGCTGTGCGTACACATGGGCGTTTATCAGCCAAATTATTGGCCACATTGTCTGTACCAGAAATTGGCCCAATTTTCTTTACATTGGTTCCAATCCAATATCAGACTGATGTATCGGTCCACCTCTAGTACTACCTCCTGCCAAGAAAATGGTTTCCCCCTGCAAGTAGGAAAACTGCCTTGCTGGTCATGGTATTTCACAGCTGGGGCTAAACAAAGCCTTTGCAAAGAGCTGTGAGTATGTTCAGCACTGCAAGAGACTAGGAAAGCTCCTTTAGAGGAAGTTAGATCACAAGACACAATATTTCAAACATAACCATACCCTTGGCAACCAGAACAGGGTCTTGCATGTATTGCATTTCTAACAGAAAATTCAACCTTGTGATTTTATAATCAGAAGAGAGAACTTTCCACCCATCCTGATCTAAAAACATGGAACACACTCTGCTTTCACATACATTTACTAGGTGGATCCAATCAGCATGCAGCAACCTTAGCTCCAGGAACAGCGGAAAAGAAAGTCCTAGAACATGACAACAGCTTTACATAAGAGCAGAAGTGCTGAGGAAATTTCAACTGGACACTCACCTGTTGTGTGGCAAGGTCCAGCTCCAGGATCCCATACTCTGAGCCAATGAGCATTGTCTCTCGGTCTCCACAGAGGCAGAAGTGCTGGGGACTCCCAAGAGCCTGAATAGGCCCATACTCTCGCATTCGCAATAACTTCAAGTTTCTCATTGTGATAGCAACAAGCGGGAGCTGGAGAAATACAATGTTCCAAAGCACCCATTACACAGATGCACAGAGGGGACTGCATGACAAGTCTTTGGGCTGATGATGAGACTGCCATACAAAGAGAGGCCAGAAAGAAGAGGACCACTGATGTTAGTGGAGGGGTTGGGAATACTAGGAGCAGGCAAAACAACAGATGGTTGTGAAAAGGAAGGACAGACTCTGGTCTTCATCCTCAATCAGAGAAGACTAAGGGGCATACCCTGAACCTAAAAGGAGGCAAATTTAAAATGGAGAAGGAATTAAAATGCATAGTTACTTATTGCAACACAATGAATGCCACTGGGCCCAATGAACCGGAGTTTTGCATACGTCATAAAGGCATCCAAAACCATTTTCTGCTACTCTACCCACCTCCCTGCAAGTAGATCTGGAATTTATTTTCAGAGCTGTTTCCAGTGGCATGCATGCATTTGGCTTCATGTTCAAAAGAACAGCCATCTAGAGGGGGTATGTGCCATGAGTCAGTCTGGAGTGAGGAGCTAGCAGAGAGAGTCAATGAGCAGCCCAAAACAGAAGGGGACAGAGGAGAAGAGATAAGGCTAAAGTTGGTTGCTTATTTCCAGTTCCTTATTCCTGGTTCCTTATTCAAAGCTAATCTATACCCAATAAAAGCTTGTTATTAATAAATTACACATCCTAAACATAAAGAATTTCATTAGCTATGTGTATTTACTAATTAAAATGTAAAATAATATCCTGCATCAAGTACAAAGCCCTAAATGAACATCAAATTAGGATGGGATTATGGGGCAATATACTTCTCAGGCCACCCCAAACTTCCTGCCAATGCCACGGAGGGACTGTTCCAAAGACCCCTGACCACAGTCCTGCCTGGCCCAAAGCGCAGTTTGGCCATGCCAGGCTGCCAACCTGACAGTCCCCCACGTTCGCTGAACTAAGTATAATGGCTCAAATAAGGAACTGGCTTTGGGGCTGAGATAATGGCTAGAAGTCCTGTTTGGGTCACTCCACAGCATATCTCTGTGGCACCAGGGGACTCTCCTGGACATGTCTGACTAGAGTCTTGCCCTGCCCAAAGTGTGGTTTGTTTGTGCCAGGCTGCTAACTGGCATTCCCCCCATGCCCACTGTACTAAGTATAATGGCTTGAATAAGGAACTGGTTTTGGGCTGAGATTATGACTAGAAATCCTTTTTGGGCCACCCCACACCGTGTACGTGTGGCACCAGGAGAATCTCCCGGACATCTCTGGCCAGGATCATTCCTGACACAAAGCACGGTTTGTGCATGCCAGATTGCCAACTAATAGCGGCCCCCATACCCACCACGGAGCTGGCTCCATGGTCAGACCCAGAGAGTGACAATTTATGGAACCAAGTCAACGTGACACATGGTGACCACTGGCATTCCCCAGGGCTCAGTACTCAGACTGGTACTCTTTAATACAGGCAGTCCTCAATTTACAACGTTTCGAGTTGCAATGTTTTGCACTTACAACATTTATAAATTGACACCCTGCTTCAACTTTATGTCAGCTTCGACTTTACAACGCTTGATCCAATGCAACGCTATCAGCGAACAAGTTCGCTGCGTCGCTCATCTCCCTGGAGAACATCTGTCTACGTTTCCTTGGACACTTTCTTTAAGAAAGCAGACAAGACTCCAGAAAAACCTGCAGCCAAGACTCCTGAGAAGACTCCAGCCAAGAACCCTTCAAAAAGTCTAACCAAGAGCCCTTCAAAAAGTCCAGCAAAGTCACCTCAAAGAAGTCTTTCCAAATCAATATGATTGCTATTTACAATATAAATACATTAATGTAGCTATATTACTCATCTATAATTGATCGAGCACAAAATTCTGGGGTATTTTTAGTGAAAATAGGGTATCGGGCCTTGGCTCAGGAACTAATCCCCCATTTATAAGATTGTTTCTTATGAGAAAATTGGTTCTGAGTTATGTTTTGACTTAAGACGGTTTTCAGGAACCAATTGTGTTTTAAGTTGGAAGACTGCCTGTATATTCATAAATTATCTGGATTTGGGTGTCAGAAGTAGACTGGCTAAATTCGCAGACAACACCAAATTACGGAGAAGTGCAGTCATGCTAGAGGATAGGCTAGTAATTCAGGCCAACCTGGACAGGCTCGCAAGGTGAGTGAATCAAAACCTGATGACATTCAACATGGAGAAATGCAAGGTCCTCCGCCTTGGGAGAAAAAACCCATATACTTATAGG
>NW_005841935.1:1346552-1353494 GCF_000455745.1 Alligator sinensis
CAGCTGGAGTCCTGCATCCAATTCTGGGCTCCACACTTTAGAAAGGATGTGAAGAAGCTTGAGCCACATGCATGATTAGAGCTCGAGAGAGCAGGCCTTATGAAGAGAGGCTGAGAGGCACAGGACTCTTCAGCCTGGAGAAGCGAAAGCTCAGGGGTGACTTGGTGGCAGCCTTTAAGTATAGAAACGATGTGCATCAGGAACTGGAAGAATGTCTGTTTACCAAGGCATCCCAAGGGAAGACAAAGTCTAACCATCACCCCAGCTGACTTCCTGCCCCTGGGGCAGGGGGCTGGACCTGATGATTTTGTGAGGTCCTCTCCAGCCCTAATGTCTATGAAATCTATACCCACTGTACTAAGTATGTGTGCTCAACTAAAGAACCGGTTTCGGCTGGGTTTACAGTTGGAAATCCTTTTTGGGCCACCCCACACCATGCCTCTGTACCACCAGGAGTTTGTTCATGCCAGGCTGCCAACTGATGGCCTCCCCATGCCCACTGTATTAAGTATAATGGCTCAAATAAGGAACTGGCATTTGGGCTGAGATTACAGATGGAAACCCTTTCTGAGCCACCTGACACCATGCCTCTGTGCCACCAGGGGACTCTCCTGGACATCCCTGACCAGAGTCTTGCCTGACCCAAAACACGGCTTAGCTGTGCCAGGCTGCCAACCGACAGCACCCCAGCCACTGTACTAAGTATAACGGCTCAAATAAGAAATTGATGTTTGGGTGGGGATTATGGCTGGAAATCTTTCTTGGGCACCCCACCACCTGGTACCAGAGGACTCTCCTGGACATCTCTGACCAGAGTCTCGCCCGGCCCAAAGCAGGTTTTTTTCATGCCAAGTTGCCAACTGACAGCCCCCCGTGCCCACTGTACTAAGTATAATGGCTTGAATAAGGAACTGGCATTTGGGCTGGGATTATGGCTAGAAGTCCTGTTTGGGCCACCACACACCATGTCTCTTTTGTGGCACTGGAGAACTCTTCCAGACATCTCTGACCAGAGTTTTGACTGGCCCAGAGCAGTTTGTTCATGCCAGGCTGCCAAATGATAGCCCCCCATGCCCACTGTACTAAGTATATGGACCCAAATAAGGAACTGGATTTTGGGCTGGGATTATGGCTAGAAATCCTTCTTGGGCCACCCCATACTTCTGTTCCACCGGGGAACTCCCCTGGACATCCCTGACAAGAGTCTTGCCTGGCCCAAAATGAGACTTACCTGGGCCAGCCTGCCAATTGACAGCACCCCAGCCACCAAGTATAGTGGCTCGAATAAGGAACTGGCATTTGGGCTAGGTTATGGCTAAAAATCCTTCTTGGGTCACCCCACACCATGCCTCTGTGGCACTGGAGAACTCTCCTGGACATCTGTGACCAGAGTCTTGCCTGGTCCGAAGTGCGCTTTGGTCTGGCAGCCTCCAATTTACTCCCCATCCCCACGTGCTATTTACAGTGCTACCAATTAGGAGCTGCACTTTGGCTGGCATCATGGGGCAAAACGCTCTTGGAATCATTCCAAAACATGTCCCTACTACCAGGGAGTGGCAAGTAGAAGTGGGGCTGGAAGGGACTCCCAGAGGTCACGTAGTCCAACCCCCTGCCTGAGGCAGGATCACCCCTATCCAAACCATCCCATCTAATCATACATCATAGACATAATGCCTGAACCTGCTACAAGTAAAGCGGGAGAACTATGGCAGCCACTGTCCTGTTTTTATGAAACATTATCAATACATGTTCCAGAGATTCCCAGGGAGAGGCTACACCCCTGCTATACAGGAAGGCAAAACCCCCCACAGTTCATATGTCAATCTGATCATGGGGTAAAAGTCCTTCCTGACCCCAAATATGGCAGTCTGACCCTGAGTGAAGGGCAAGACCGTCCAGTCAGGACTCTCTGGCTTTGCTCCTAGCAGAAGAATTGGCCTACCCCAGTTCAAGTCCCCAGCCTTAGCTGTAGCACCACTCAGTTCCCCTGAAGAAGGCTTATGAACACCCTGATACATGTAGGCATAGCTATGACTAAATCATCCCTGACCAGTAGCTGTTCAACCTCTTCTTGACACCTCCAGCGATGGAGAATCCACAACTTCCCTGGGTGTTGATTCCTCCTCTTTGCAAGGGTTGCTGCCCCTCTCCTGGGCTTCTTTCACATATGACAGCCTAAGTAGCAAAAGCTGGCTAGTAAGAGCCACACAGGAGTTACTATGACTTGATGCTGGAGACCATTGGTAGAGTTCAATGCCAGGAAGCGCTGCTGCAGATACCACCTCTGAGAGTCTCCGTTGCTCTGTTGGGGGGTCTCTGCTGTTGCTCCACACTGCTGGAGGGTCTCCGCTGCTCTTCCAACAGTAAAATATTTTCACACATTTGTGTATTTCAAATCTGGAGGGCTGCAATCCCACGCAAAAAGCCATTTCCTTATTCAAGCCCATATACTTAGTACAGTGGGCATGGAGGGCTGTAAGTTGTCAGCCTGGCAGGAACAAGCTGCACTTTAGGCCAGGCAAGACTCTGGTAAGGGGTGTCTGGGAGAATACCAAGTCGGAAAGAGGCACAGTGAGGGGGCCCAAAAAGGATTTCTTGCCATAACCCCAACCCAAAACTCAGCTCCTTATTCGAGCCCGTATCTCCAGTATGGTGTCCAGAGGGGTTGTCAGTTGGTAGCCTTGCGCAGCCAAACTGCACTTTGGGCTGTACAAGACTCTGGTCACAGATTACCAGGAGAGCCCCCTGGTGCCATAGAGGTATGCTGCGAGGTGGCTCAAAAAGGATTTCCAACCATAATCCCAGCTCAAAAACCAGTTCTCCTTACTCAGGACCATATACTTAGTACAGTGGCTGTGGGGGGAACTGTCGGTTGGCAGCCTGGCACGGCCAAGCCACGCATTGGGCTGGGCAAGCTCTGGTCAGGGATGTCTGGAGTCCCCCAGTGCCACAGTCATAGTGTGTGGGCTGGCCCAAAAAGAATGTCCATCTCTAATCGCATCCCAAAAACCTGTTCCTTCTTCGAGCACTTACACTCAGTACAGTGGGCATGGGGGCACAAAGAAACCATGGCTTGGGCCAGGCAAGGCTCCAGTCAAGAGATGTCTGAGAGTCCCCCAGTGCCACACAGGTATGCTGTGGGGTGGCCCAAGAAGGATTTCCAGCCATAATCCCTGCCCAAAAGTCAACTCCTTATTCGGGTCCATAAACCTGGTACAGTAGGAATGGGGTGGAGGGCGCTGTCAGGTGGCAGGACTAGCCAGAGGTGTGCAGAAGAGTCCCCGGTGGCACAGAGGCATGGTGTCAGGTGGGCCACGCAACCCCTGCGCCTGCCTTCCCCGCAACGGCCCCATGCCACGACTCTACCACCGCGGGGACACGGGGAAGGCCGGGCGGCAGTCTCCGCGGGGCACGGGCCGGAGATGCAGGGGGGAGCTGAGCGCCGAGCCAGGGGGCAGGCTGCACCACCAGGCCCCACCCCGGACAGCCGAGGGCCCGGTCAGGCCTTGCTCCCGCCGCGCCAGCACCTCACCTCGGAGCTGCCAAACTCGCGCGCACCCGCCAGCCACACGTGTGAACTAAAAACTCCTCAATCCCGGCGCCGCCATCTTAAACCCATGTGTGCAAAACGAGAGCTGAGCATGCTCCGTAGAGAGCGTGACGCCATCCGCGCCCGGTCGGGGTGAGGGCACGTGAAGCGCATGCGCACGGCCTGGCTCGCCCTGTACTGCGCAGGCGGGATGCCTGAGGGCCGGGTATCAGCGCGCGCTCGGCTCTCGGCACTGCCCGTCTTTTCCGGCTGCCTTCGAGACCTGGTCTTGGGGCAAGGAGGGGTGTGGTCGCGCGGGGCGTGGTCTCTTGGGGTGGGGATGTGTTTGCTCGGTGATTGGTGTCCAAGCACAGGGGGACACGGTGTCTGGTGATACTGCATGATGCAGGCTGTTGCCAGCAGTGGAAGCAGAGATCCCTGCACAGTCACCTGTCTGGGAGCTGGAGATTTAACCAAAATATCATAAGCACATCACGAGTTGGCAACGAGTGGAGGCTGCTTTTTTTCCCCTCTGTTCCAGTGAGCTCCCTCTGCCTCTTGCTGCAGTGTTATTTCTGTTACGAAGCAGTTTCCCAAGTCCTGTATCACACTCCAAAACTCCCATGAAAAACAACACTAATCTCACAACTTGCACTCTAAAGTTATAAAATGTCAGTGCAACCCAAATCCAGCCCCATATGTGTGCGCCTTATGAAACAGCTTTTCTACTATCACATACTTACTACTTTTCCACAGAAATCATTGGCAGGATGAGCAGTGTTCAGTTTATGAGTAGGTATTTATGGCTTTTTTTTTCCTTGTCATCCAGCATGTGATCCTAGGCCTCATTTTCTGCACAAGGTTCAAATCCTATTCTGAACTCATGATTATTATTTTCCTTCATGGGTTTTCCTCTGATATTCGTCACTATATTGGCCAAGTGCTTCACAAGCTATAACAAATGGACCTCCACCATGCCACAATGAGCTAAGTATGGTATTCATATCAGCTGGAGAACTAAAACGCAGATATTTTAAAGTAAATATTTCCCCATATTTTGGGTGCCAATTTGAGATATTTAGGACCTGATTTTCCCAGATGATGGGAACAGCTATGGGCACTAAAATGGCCCCACAGTATGCCAACCTTTTTATGAGCCACTTAGAAGAAGACTTCCTCAAGAACTGCACCATCAAACCCTTGCTATACTTAAGATACATCGATGACATCTTCATCATTTGGAGTGAGAACCTGCAATCTCTGATTGAGTTCCATCAGAAATTCAAGAGTCACCATCCCTCCATCCGATTTTCTTTAGAATACTCCAGCACCAACATCCCCTTTTTACACACAATGATCAGTATCCAGAAGGGTAAAATACAGACCACAGTATACAAGAAACCCACAGACCAACATACATATCTGCACAGAACCAGCAATCACCCGAAACACACCAAAAAAGCTGTGATATACAGTCAAGCCCTCAGATACCACCACATCTGTACTGAAGAGAACACCTGGGATTGCCACCTCACCAATCTTAAAAAGGCTTTCACCCAGCAAGGACACTCCTCCAGAGAGGTAGATCGCACGTTTGAAAGAGCCACCTGGATACCACGTGAAGAACTGCTGCAGTACAGAAGAAAAACACCCACAAATCGCACACCGCTGGTTATGACGTATCACCCCTCCCTTGAACCTGTATGGAAAATCCTCAAAAATTGCAACCCATACTAGACAGAGACCCTATTCTTAAAAAGATTTTCCCAGAGCCACCCATCCTAGCCTTCAAACAAGCACCGAACCTTGCCAACCTCATCACCAGAAGCAAACTTCCTCAAGCCCAGAACACACCAAAAGGATCCAGACCGTGCCATGACAAGAAATGCAAAACCTGCCCCCACATCTCCACCACCCCCACTATTACTACACCCCACAACAGACCCATCAGCATCCCAGGATCTTACAGCTGCACCTCCAGGAATGTAGTATACCTCATCCAATGCACCAAATGCCCTGATGGAAGATATGTAGGAGAGACCAGACAACAACTGCGCACCAGAATGAATGCACACCGGAAATCCATCAAAGACAGAAACACCCAATTACCGGTGGGGGCACATTTCTCACAGGAGGGCCACTCTCTCTCCAATCTCTCAGTCCTGATCCTCAAGGGAAATTTACACAACACATCCCAGAGACGAGCCTATGAGCTCCATTTCATCAACCTCCTGGATACTAGAGATCATGGACTAAACATAGACATTGGATTTTTGATACATTACAATCTGCCTGGCAACTGACTCCCCAGCCCAGCCCAGCCCCTGGCTTCTTTACTTTTCATTCCATCCAGGAAGAGCACAAAACTGCTGAAACTTCCTTAGCCTGACGAAGGGTTTTTGAACCCGAAAGCTTGCTTAATAAATATTCTCCAACTATTTGGGTTGGTCTAATAAAAGATACCAAATTCACCCAAGGAACCTTGTCTCTCTTTGAGAAAGTGGTTCACGGAGGTGATAGAATTTGATATGATTGACACTGAGTGACAGGACCTTTGCCTCAGAGGACTGGCTATTGAAAATGGGGTGATTGAAGGCTATGTACCCTAGAACTTCGCTCTGTGTGTGCGTGTGAGGTTTGTGGTTGGTTCTCTTGTTGCGTGCGTACTCTGTGGAGAGTCAGGGAGTCCACGGGGCTCCACGGTGCAGTACCTTGGTGTCTGTGTGAATTCATACTTGTAATCACTAGGGTTCTGTGTTTGAGGGGGTTTCCAGAGAACCTGGACGTAGGTGTATGCGTTTGTGGTGGTCACTGGATACATTTGATCTCATGGATTTGTGTGCATTTTGTGACTGTTGGGGAGTGTGTTTGGTTTTCTGAACTTGCGTTTGGTTCTTGGAAAATCTGGGTGCTTCTTGATTCGGCAGCTGGTAACTCACCCTGTGGAGGGATGAGATACAGCTCATTAGAGCCCAATCTCCCAGACTCATTTCCTAGGATCTCCTTGCTTCAGCTTGACTCAGACTAGCTCCCTTTTGACTTTAGTTCAGACTGTTATCAGATTGACTTTGATTTTCTTCACTGTTTACTGATTCAATATTGGTAAAGTATAGATTGTATCTGTATGTTTTCCATACCTTATATAAATATAACTGTTATATTGTTGTCATTCCATACCTCTGTCTATATTCTTTGAGAGATGGCTGCTGAGCTTTGCAAATATTCAACATACTCCAGCTCCTGTCTGTCAATGAACATTTTTGCCAGGACAGTTGATTGGCCCTAGGCTGGTGAAGCAGCTTTGTTTTTCTGATGTTAGGGGTCTGTCCCAGGCACTGGTATCCTTGAGAGAAGCAGCTAAGGGTTGTTTGTAGGTTCTCCCACTCTCCGGCTGGGCCCTGCAGCTGCACATT
>NW_005841935.1:1353522-1355074 GCF_000455745.1 Alligator sinensis
ACAGCGCCCCCAGTCCAGCCCCAGCTGCCAACTCTACCCCACTCCCTCCCTCTTGGGGGGGGGGGGGGTCTCAATCTGCACCCTCTCCCCGCCCCCGACTTACTTGTGGGCAGCTGCAGAAGCTGCTCTCCACCGCTGCCTGGGGAAGTATTCCTGGCCATGTGCACATGTATGCACGCACACATGCACATGGTGTCCCTGCATCCTGCTCCCCGCAGCCCCAAGTGGACCGCTGCAGGCTGGAACTCTGACAGCCTGCAAGAGGAAACCCACCATTTCCCATGTTTTTCCACAGTGAATGTTAAACCTGGATCTCTGCATGATACTATGAATCCAGGACAAATGCTGTCCCAGAATCATCCTATTTTGGGACTGTCCTGCCCAATTAGGGACAGGTGGTCACCCTAGATGGGCCTAAGCCCATGATACCATGGCACATTAAATAGGTCTGTCACACATGGGCAGAAAGCAGAGGCTGAAAGCAAGTGTGAAGGACCAGCTTTTTTTTCCCACTTTACCTCTCTCACTTGTAGCCTCCACCATTTTAGGTCTAGGACATTCTGATTCAGAAAGTATTTCTCTAACTCCTGTGCTCAATAACTATTTGTAGCAGGCAAACTAAGTTATGCTAAGGCTTTTGGCCAGTCTAGGCCTTCCCAGAACTAGGTAATTAAATTGTAGAGTGCCTTATAAGGCAGTGGGGAAAAAATGAGTTTGGTGACTGGTACAGTGGGTGAACTAGGTACATCAGGCTCCCTAAAAGGAAATGAAACCAAAAACTGAATAGGTTTGGAGTACCTTATCTAAAAAGATGAGGTAAGAAACTTGAGGAATGGACAATTTGAGATGTTACAAAAGCAATGGACAAAGGGACAGTGTTGTGTTCGTGTTGTTACCCTGAGGCGGCTGGGGCAAGCGTGGAATTCTTGTCAACGGCCAGAAACAAACATCTCACACACCCAGCAGAGGATCTGAGGCTGGTACCACCAAAGGTCACTGCTGTAACGACTGAAGAAACCACTTGTCAGGTTGCATCACAGGGAGGAAACTTGTAATAAAGTTTAGGGATTACTATTAAAGTTCACGTGCTACTAAACTGACGAGGGGCCATGTCAATCTAGGGAGTCTCTGGAGAAAAGAATCCTAGTGGTAACACTACTGATGCCCCTTTCCTCCAAGAATTTGTCCAATCCCTCTTTGAATCTGGCTAAACTGTCAACTTCCACAACACCTGGTGGCAATGAGTGCCTCACTTTAACTGCATGCCATGTAAAAAAGAACTTCCTTTTGTTAATTTAAAACTAGTAGAGCCTACTAGTTTTATTTTGTAACTCCTAGTTCCTGTATTCCTTTCCCAAACAGACCTAATTTCATTCTTTCTCCGCTTATGTCAACCTACAGATCTCCCCTCTAGGTTCCTTGTTTAAATTTATTCTCCATAGTCCAGATTTGGCTCTGCACTAAAAAAAACAGCTTCCCACAAAAGGTGGGGAGTGTGGGTATGGGAATGTGTGGGTTTGTGGGAGTGTGTGTGGGGCTTGTGGGTGGGTGT
>NW_005841935.1:1355084-1395827 GCF_000455745.1 Alligator sinensis
CACAACCCCCCACCCCCTGCACAGCCCCCACCACCAGCAGCAGCAGCTAGCAGAGGGCCCTCTGGGCACTCATGACCATAGCAGGCAGAGCCCCCACATGGTGTGTGGCTCTGGCTGAGTCCCAGGGGCTGCATGTAGCGCCACGGAGCTGGCCTGGCCCACTGGTGCATGCCTTTGAGCTGGACTGGGCTGGCTCCATGCCAGCATGTAGGGCTCACAGTATTGCACATGGGAGCTGCATGTCATTGGGCCAGGCCGGCTCTGTGCCTCCACATGGGGCTTCCAGCACTCCAGCGGGATCGGGGAGCCACATGTGGAGGCACAGAGCCTGCCAGGCCCGATGGCACATGGACCAGGAACTGCGGGGAATCATGCACCATCAGGCCAGGTGGGCTCCATGCCATCACGTGCAACTGCCCAACCCTGGTAGAGTGCTGGAAGCCCCACGTGGAGGCACAGAGCTGGTCCGGCCTGGCTGCATGCGACTTTCACCTGCAGTGCTGCGAGCCCCACATGCTGGCACGGAGCCAGCCCAATCTGTCCCGAAGGCGCACATCAGTGGGTCAGGCTGGCTCTGTTTGCCATGTGCAGCCCCCAGAACTCAAGCCGGAGCCTTGCACCTCTGGAGGACTTTGTCTGCCACAGCCATGAGCACCCCAAAGGCCTGCTGCTGCTGCTGCTGCCAGCGGGGGCTGTACACCCTAGGAATGTGGGGGGAGGCCCACAGCCACCCACAAACCCCACCCCCACCCCCTCATGCAAACAGGAGTTTCCCTCCTCACTCACTAGCTGTCCAGTTGCATGTCATTATGCTCATGGGGCTCCCAGCTGGGGTGCTGGGAGCCTCACAGAGGTGGAAACACAAAGCCCAACTGGTTCAATGGCAGGCGACCTCTGGAAGCCTGCACCTCCCACTGGTTTTCAGAGGGGCAGCTGCAGGTCAGTAGTAATGTTTTTTTGGAGGGGCCCCGCAGGCTGGATTCAGCCCATGGCCCATATTTTGGCCACCTCTGCACTTGACACAGGATCAGAGCCAGCCCTGCTTTTTTGTGGCAGCTCACAGGTAATTTTTATCGATGCTACTGAACATCTGAGGCACGATGGCTCTCAGCCTACGATGACAGGCTGAGAGCCATGGGGCTCTTTAGCCTGGAAAAGCACAGGCTCAGGGGTGATCTGATGGCCACCTATAAGTTTATCAGGGGTGACCACCAGTATCTGGGGGAATGTTTGTTCACCAGAGTGCCCCAAGGGATGACAACTAGGTCAAACGGTCATAAACTACTACAAGACCGTTTCAGGCTGGACATAAGGAAGAATTTCTTTAGTGTCCGAGCCCCCAAGGTCTGGAACAGCCTGCCACCGGAGGTGGTTCAAGCGCCTACATTGAACACCTTCAAGAGCAAACTGGATGCTTATCTTGCTGGGATCCTATGACCCCAGCTGACTTCCTGCCCTTTGGGCAGGGGGCTGGACTCGATGATCTTCCGAGGTCCCTTCCAGCCCTAATGTCTATGAAATCTATGAAACATCAGTTATAGCACCACATAAGGGAGAGCACAGATGCGGCAGTAATGGGACAAGAAAACCATTGCCACATTGCTAAGAAGCCTGCCATGTCCAACATAAGCACTGCCTGGCCCATGCTCCCCACCTGCCTATTCTTTCTAAAACCACCCTATGGTGTCAACACTTTAAGTGCAACGGGTTTTCCTGAGGTCAGTGTTGCCAAACCCTTCCAGCCCTCCATAGGCTAGTGCAGGGCTTGGGGCTAACCCTGGCATGCATTGTTGGTTATCTGGCTACCACCCCGTGTGTTCTGGGCCTGCCCCGTGTGCTTAGCAGCTCCCAAGCTTATCAAGACTAAGATAAGCCCACGTTTTCCTTCAGATCCTGCTTTAACCCACGGCTGGCTCACCTTTGGCTTGGGCCCCAGGCCTTCAGTCCGCAACGTGTGTGCTATAAGGGCTGGGATCCCTGGGCGGTGCTGGACTGCAGTTTTAGATTTCCTTTGTTGAAGCCAGAGCTCCCACACACCCCAGCTGCAGTTTAGCTCCACAACTCCAGAGCCGCAGGACAGACCAGCACAGCGCCGAGGGGGGCCGGGCTACCCCAGAGCAGTGTCCCTGGGGCACTGGGCTGGATAAGGACCACGTCCGCTGGGCACGATCAAACTGGGCAGGGTGGGCTGGCTTGCAGCCCATTCCGGACTTGCCCCACAGCCAGGGATGCGTCTTCTTGGGTGTGCCCTGGCGCGTGTGCCCAAGAGCCAGGACGGGCAGGTGGGCTCTTCCTCTCCCCCTGCCCCAGCAGGGCGGCAGGCTCTCCCGGGGCTGTGCACCCCACCCAGCACTCTGTTCTCTGCTGGCCCAGAGCCCTTCCCTTCCCCTGCGCCCGAGCTGGTCCCCACTGCTGATCTGTTAAGAGGGTGCGTTGTGCTCTGCTCCTCACCTGGAGCTGCTCCTCCTCCCCGCAGGCTCTGTGCCCGGCTGGGGCTTGGGCAAGCTGCTCTATGCAGGAAAGCCCTGCTGGCTGGGGCACTGGCTGCTGCACCAGGAGCCCAGCTTCCCTCTCTGTGAAAGCCACAGGGAGCTGGTCCCTGCCAGAGTTGCACAGTCTGCACTTGTCACATCCGCCTCTTCTGTAGCTTGCACAGAAGGGCAGAGCTGGACTCTAAGCTTCATGGCTTTCCTGCAGAGTTCGGGGTAGCTTCCAAAGCAGGGGCTTCCCCTGCCTAGTGTGCTGCAGGGGTAGCCTCTTACAAACCCTTTTTCCATTTTGAACCGCCCTTAAAGCATGACTCCCCCTCCCTCAAAGATATGCTGATAAAAGGCATGCTTGGAGGTGCTGCTTGCAAAAGAGGCCTAAAGTGGGGTGCCTACTCCACAGCCCTCCACAGCAGTTTCCTTCCAGTCTCTTGGGATTTGTAACTGCTTTGTAGCTGGGAGGGGAGTTCCGGCTGGTCAGACAGACAAGTTGGCAGTTGCAAACTGAGTTTGGAGAACACAGGTTTATCTAGGTCCTGGAGCAATGCAGCCTTTCTGCAACTGACCAATGCATGCATTAAGGACATATATGTATGCAAATCAAGAGCAGTCTCTGGCTTAGAAAAACAAGTGACATGACTTGCTAAATGGAATCTGCATAGGATTGGGAACTAGATACACCTGAGACCTCATGCCCATTGTGTTGTTTTGAAGCTGCTGTTAACCCAGGGTGTCGTTCACTCCTAGTGGGTTGGATCCATATGCAGTGGTGAGGTGGTGAGGTAAGCGGCTATGGTGGGGGTTAACAAAGGCTCCCACCCCCCACCAACATGCTTCCCCAACTGGGCTTCCTGCTCTGGGTATCTGGAGCCTGCCCTTCCCCTACTAGCCCCACCCCAAATTCCTAGCCCCTCAACAAGCCAGACAAACAATACAGTTTCTGGCCTATGGCCAGTACGTGTGACACCCCTTCTGTAAATGATGCTTATTGAGTATACAGCACTGTGGCATTTTGTGCCCCCCCCCCTTTTTTTTTACACCCTTGTGAATATAAACACACTGCATGGGCGGGGAGATCTGTGGAGACTTACTTAGCAAGAAGATGAGCATGTTGGCAGGTATTTAGGCTTATGGACAGTCAAGGGCATCACTTACAAGGGGCATCGGACTTGCTGCACTAGGTCAAGTGAACACTCTGTCCAATATCTCCTTTGTCATATTGCATCAGACCCTGGGTCCATCCTTCTTCCAGCAGTGGTCCATACCTGATGCTTCAAAGGAAGCTGCACAAGGTTCATATTGGAGCTAGCCTAGTACAGAACTGTGCTCAGGCTGCTAGTGGCCTACCACACCTCACAGGGGTTCAGTTTACATCTTGGTCTGCCCATTCTTCCCCGGACTCACGTTGAAGTCAAAGATTGAAGCCAGTGGGGGCTGCATAGTGGTCAGCCCCTTTGACCACTGACTATCACTTCCAGTTTATAGAAGTAAGACCTGAACTTTTTAAATGCCTATTTTTTAAAAATCTCAGTCTGTTCCTAGTCCCTCAGCAACAACAATGTATGTGCGTGTGAGCTGCTGTGGCATGCTTTACCTGGTAACTTTCCTGTTGCTATCTGAATTCCAGATACAGATCTTTCCTAGAAGAGATGAAGAAAGGGGCTGACAGTAGAAAGCAACCTCTGGCTGAAATTCCAGGGAAGCCAGATGAGTCAAATACAGATGAGGCTGGCTCAGAAAAACAGGGGGGCATGTCATTGCTTACAGGAGACTTGGAAAATGCACAGCTCAAACCTAGCAAAGCAGCACCCCAAAATAAACTCTATGGATATTTAAATAAACGTGGGGTCAAGGGGCCAATCAGGGCTTGGAAGTCTCATTGGTTCTTTTATGATGAAAACAATTGTCACTCCAGCATGTCACTGTCTGAGTGGGGAGCTGAGCTCTCCTGGGGTGGGGAAGAGTGCTGGGTTGGTGTGGTGGTTGAATGCTTTTTCATGGCATGGTGACAGTCATAAGAGCTGAGGAAAGAGGCTTGTTCATAAGGGTTCTATGGTAGTTTGGTGCCACTTGTTTTCTAGTTAAGTCTGGTCTCATGGTTATTGCAGTGAGAACTGAGTAGAAGTTTGGACAGCCCCAGCCCTAAGCATGCAGCAGGCAGCCTGTCTTTGTCCTGTGCACAGATCCATGGCAGGCACGTGACCTCCATGCCTCCCCTGGGGGTGTGCACAGTGATGGGAGCTAGCCCCCATGCCCCACGGAAGAGCTGTTGGCTCTGTCCTGTGCCCCTCCCCGGCTGGGCAGCACCTCCCTCTGCCCCAGCCCCACTCCCTCCCTTACCGTGGGGGCCTCAATCTGCGCCCCCACGCCCTTTCTCTGCAACAGTCTTACCAGCTAGATGCTGCTCACCATGCTTCCAGGCTGCATATTGGCAGTTGGATCAGTATTAGCTAATATGGCTGGTTAATAATCGGCCATTGGTAGTAGCCCAAAAAATCTTTATCGGTGCACCCCTAGTTTTGAGCTTTTGTCAAAGGAACCCCATCCCTGCCCAGCTTTTTACTCTCCTGTAGCCTTCAGCTGTGAATAGCTTTCCATGGAGAATGAAATCTTCCTTGAGGTGCAGAGATGGTTCTTTCTGGACAACCAGGGCTGAGGGTTCACCCTAAGGCACAGTTAAGGTGGGAAGGGGGCTCAGCATGCATGTGTGTTCTGTGTAGCCAGTCTCAGCTAGCGCTTGCTTTTTGTTGCTTATATCAGGGAGGCAGTGATGGAGCTGTTCAGCGAGCATGTGTCAGGATGCAGCTCATACTGTGAAGACCACATGCCAGTCCTTTTCTATGTGATGTTAGGCAATCAACAAGCAAGCAATGATGTACTGGCTTTAGCAGTTGCAGAGATGAAGCATTGGAAATTTTGCAACACCCAGGGTGGACTTCCTATGGGTAGTGTCACTGCTGCAGGCCTAGCTATGAATGAATTGCTGCTCGGCAAAACACGTAGGAATTTAGTATTTCACTATTTCCTTTGAGCTATGAATCTGGCTTGCCTTATTGGAGCTGCATGCAGAGATCCCGGCCACATTCTTTAAATGACGGGGGTTAGCCTGACCTTTCATGGTCTGAGGTCCTGAGATTCTACAGCTAAAATTGCCTTCAGAGTAGACTTGGGTGCCTTAAGCTTAAACTTGTTGCTTTACACGATGAGAGGAAGCAGTGCCACCCTCCTTCACCCCATGCAGTCCAGGGCAGGAAGCTGGGAGGGTCCAAATTGATGCCTAAAGTTTCTCTTGCATTTCCCTTTGTGTGCAATGCCTGCCCCTTCTGTGCCATTTCTTGCTCCTGCAGGGCCATCAGAGCTTGCTGTAAAGTGCTGTGTTGTAAGTTTGCTTTGCATGGAGTGCCAGGACATGAGGCCTGTGGTCTCCATTGATACTATGCCTGGCATTCTGTGACTTCACACCAGCTGTATGCTTTTTGAAACAAATCACAGGCAAGGGTCATGCCTCTGCTTCAGAAGGTTCTTGGTCATGGGTGGTCAAAATACGACCTGCGGGACAGATTTTGCCTGCCAAGCCATTCTATCCAACCCGCAGGATCCCTAAAAACTTAAGAAAATATTTGTCTGTTCCTGGCTGCCTGTCAAAGACAATAGGAACCAGGGGCAGTAGGACCCAGGGGGAGCTGGCGGCAGGAGGCAGGAGCCCAGCCCCACCCTGCCCCCAGTCATTTCCCTGCCTCCCTGCCCCTCCACTGCTGCATGGGGCTGCGCTGGTATCATATGTGTGTGTGTGTGTGTGTGTGTGTGTGTGTGTGTGTGCGCGCATGCACACATGTGTAGGGTGTCCCACAAGCACACCCTACCATACACATACATCCGCATCGCACTGCCATACATGCAGACCAATCCATACCTCCTCCCCCTACCCTCCCCCCACACAAACCCCAATTCCACCCACACCCCACATATCCACACACATGCCCACATGCTCCCACTTCCACACCCCCAAACCTATCAACCCCCCCCACAGACCCACACCCTTTCCCACACCCAACATACCCACACACCCACAGCCCCCCACAAACCTATACCCCCCACCACAATATACAGGAGTAAGACTTAATTTTAAGCTATTATATACAATCACCTGTCTTTTGTTCCAGCAGAAAGCTAAGGCTTGGCAATTACTCAGACTTTTATTGAGTTACACCTTCATTTGCAATCAGTTTCTCCTATATCTGCAAACAGATGTTACCTAACAGCACATTTCCACTGAAGGCATAAAACTATTTGTGCATGTGCAAGCGTTTCGTGATGTAGTGCAAGGAAATCTGGGCTGTTTCCTTTGCCTCATCTGGCCTGTCTTGCAAAGATATGCCTGCCGGTCTTCACACCCATAGAAAGGGTATGAATCCTGGGCAGTGTTTTATTGCTTCTAGGTTTCTCTCCTTGTTTTCTAGCAGACACTGATAATGAGGAATTCCTGCCCCCTATGAAAACACCTACAGAAGTGGTGGGTTTAAAAGCAACCTCTCTGTCTGCTCCCCAGCCAGCCACTGCCCTCCACAACATCTCCCTCAAGCATCCTTGGACTGAAATACAGTAAGTGTCTTTAAGTGGGGTGGGAGTGGGGTCAGAATATGCTGCTCAGACTGCTCGTTTCTGTTGATAAATGTTTCTGAACTATTTTATTACCAGCATTTGCATCATGTCTCATCTGACTTCTTGTATGGTGCTTGATATAATCATTAAACAATGGCACAAATGGGGAAAAGCCAGTGTAGTGCATGAGGAACAGAAAAAAAGAAAAGCGTTTCCTTTGGCTAAGTATCTAGATCAGTGTTTCTCAAGTAGGATGCCATAGCACCCTGGGGTGCCCTAAAATCCTTTCAAGAGTGCTGCAGCACTGTGCAATGTTAGCACTGTTAGGTGTGCAAACATGATTCACAAGATAAACCTGGGACTTTGAAAAGGAATCCATAGTGTTAAAAACATTCTGACCTGTTGTGGTCTTTCTGAGTTCTTTGCAATAGAAGAATTGCTCTATTATTTTTCCTTAGTCAAAAAATGAGAGAAAACAGAACTGGCATTTTCTGAGGGATGCCTTCAGTCTAATGAAAGGTGACTTGAGTCTAATGAGATTGAGATCCATTGGTCTATAGCAAACTTCAGGATTGGTTGTCTGCATTTCCTGCAGTTTTGTAAATTCCTGGAAAGGCAGAAGTCAGGACACAAGGGTTGCTTTTCTAGGGGACCTGCCAGGGTTGCCAGCTATCCATAGGTTTACAGACAATTCTTAAAAGAGCAAGGCTAAAAACCTGCCTGTAAAGTCCATTAAAGAGAATGGAGCCATCCTTTGAAAAACTAAGCAACCAAGAGTAGGGGACCCCTGAGGTTGGGCAGCATGGAATGAAACCATCGCTATAGTCCAGCAGGGTTGCCAACCCAAGACATTTTTTTTACTGACAACCAAACTTTTTTTAAAACTTTGGTTGGTGCTAAACCCCTAAATTTAAACCCGCTTCTTGTTACTGCCATCCAGGGGCTGACAGAAGGGATATGTTTACACTATGTAAAACAAATGTCAGTAAAAATACATCAGTAAAAAAGTTTTTGCAGATGGTCAGTGTAACAGGATCCCTGTTAGAACCCTGTTACTTGAGGGAAAATCCCCGACAGCTGGGGGAAGACTCCCCACCCCCACACGGACAACCAATGACGAACAAGCTTTAGGGATAAAAGGGAAAGCCCCGAAGAAAATGCCTTCAGGCACCAGGTGAAGCAGACGGATGATGGAACGTGGAAGAAGAGAAGGGGACTTACCAGAGACTCGGATGGACCCCCGGTAGTGGCGAAGCTGGGAGGAATCCAGTGTATGCGAAATTGAGACACTGAGCAGCAGATCCCTGAGCAAAGTGGTGGGTTGACGCCTGGGCAAAATCGGCTATCCGGTAGATTTCACAGTACCAGGGAGGTGGGGAGAGTGGAGGCAGAAGGTGAGGGATCCCTGAAGACAGCAGAAGACAATGGCCGAAGAACCCCACCTTGCCAGCAAACCCCGCAGTCCCAAGGAGCACAGGAAAGGTGGAGACATCAGGTGGCGGATCTGCTGCAGCAAGCGAACGTTGCCAATCTGTCTCCCAATGAGGGAGAGGGCATCCCCGAGCTAGAACCCAGTGGAACTGGGGTATCTGGGGACACTAGAAGTGGACCCTTGGTTGAGGTAACCCCAGGCTTCCCCCCAGGTTCACGCCCCCACGTGGAGCGAGGAACACGGAGGGTGCCTACCGCTAATGAGGCAATTAGTGGTGGCATAAAAACTCAGGTGGGGAGACTCCTCATTTTTCTTTAAAGACTTATGAGCACCCAAGTGGGGATTACATTTTGAATACCCCGTGTGGGGGAAGAAAGGCAGAGAATCCCCAGGTGATCCAGCAGTTCGGAGTCAAAGCTGCCCAACACCTATGCTACTAACTAGGCAATTAACATCAGGGAACCACCTGCCAACACTTATCTGAAAGCTCCAGCAGCTGCAGGTCTCCTCATGAGTTCCAATATGATCTGGTGAGAGACTCAAGCTGGTTGCCGCCTCCAACTTGGGCCCCCATAAGGGAAAAGATAAGAAAAGTAATACAGTGCGTTTGATCAATGTAACGGGTCGGGACTGGTCATTCTGTGGGTGCCAACTAACATCTCATTAATTCCTTTCCTCCCTTCCTAAGATCCAAGTCGTGGCAGGAAAGAACCAGAGGAATGGGTGGCACCCTGCTAACCTGATAACAGTCAGAGAAAAAAATGGGTTGGCAACTTTAAGGCCTGCAACTGCTCCAACTCTATATCAGATAAAAGGGCAATACAGTGTTGTCGGGACCCAGGGCAGCCGGCCAGCAGCTCTCCCTGACTCCCACCCGGGCAGATAGGGTCCGGGGCCTTAGAAGGCCGTCAGGCGGGTACTTGTGACGCTTGGAGTGGAATTAATTAGGCGGACGCTTATCGGTTGCAAAGCAAGATTATTTACTCACGCCCTCAAGGTGGTAAAAGACGGAGGTCAAAGATACTTGGTTAGTTACAGCTTAGAGTTCGTAGGTCGTAGGTCGGTCTGCATCAGAGTTTGGAGGTCGGGCAGAAGGTCGGGCCGGCGGGTCGTTGATTTACGTCTGATTGGGTCGAGACAGGGGAAACTGACAAGTGATCAATTTGTCAGTTACTCTCACGCATACGTTCAGAGGTTTTTAAGGTGTGTGCGCGGAGGTCTCCCACTTCACGGAAGTGAAGACGGGTTTTATTTGTATATAAGCCAATTGCTTTTCGCCACGTCATAAATTTAATTAGAATCGCCAATTGTATAGTGGTCTTCGCTAGGGTGTTATCATAGGGTTACTCCCTGTTTTTTCTGACCAGTTATAATGATTTATGTACAGCACAGAAGACTAAGTTTCATTTCTAGTTAGTGTCGCGGTTATAAATCTCTTTTTGACATGCGCAGCAAAAAAACTGTTACTATCTTCTTGTTAGTTAACTCTTAGTTAACCTAGTGCAGACTAAAACTGTTTTTGATTAATATATTTCTTGCTTGTGGCATGGGCAGTACTTAATTTGGTTGTGACAAGTGTGATGCTTAAAAAATACAGGTGCTTTATTCTTTCTGGCAGTCTATTTATGAAGTAGGTTGTTCCCTTTCTGAACTAGTTAGTCTCTAAAGCTATATCTCTGAATGAGTCCCACCTTCTGCCTAGTATTAAGATAGAGATGATTTGCCCTAGAAGTTAAGGATTTATTTTGCTTTCTTCTTGCTAGGAATGAGTCAGTGAAATAGACGGGGAAAGACTTTGCTAGGAACACAGAAGTCTGGCTATTGATGTCCGACATTGGACACCTCCATATGGGAAGGATCTTCGTAGTGCCATTAAGTAGTCTTCCAAGCCAGTCTTGTCTGAGACTATAAGATGCAGCTATAATGAATAAAGATGCACCAATATATCAGTGTCATATCAGATCAGCACCAATAAAAGGAAGATAAACTTTATCGACTTTTTTTGGCCAGTGTAGCCAATAATATTATCAATAAATACAATATGCCTTCTGGCTGGGGCCCCTGGACACCACATGCACGCGCACACACAGTGCACGTGGCTAGGAATGCAGCCGGGTAGCATGGAGAGCAGCACCCTGCATGTAAGTCTGTGGAGGGGAAGTGGCATGGGGGAGGGGGGCAGATCGAGGCCCCCACAGTGAGGGAGGGAGTGGGGCAGGGGCAGGAGCAGGGAGCGCAGCCCAGTCAGGGCAGTGAATGGGACCCCGGGGCTGGAGCCACAGGCAGCTTGTCCAGGGGCACTGGAGTGTGGCAGCTCCCCACCGCTGTGTGCACCACCCAGGGAGGCATTGGGGGGCATGTGCTCCCCCCCAGATTTGTGCACGGGGAAGAGGCAGGATACCTGTTGCAGCTTTGTGGCTCTCTGTGCTGCTGCCTTTGCTCTGGGAGCCATGCACTGGCCACATGTCCCCTGCCCACCTGGCAGCGGTGGCGGTAGCAAGTGTTGCCTCCTGCCACCGTGCGGGCAGGGGACACACGGCCAATATGCAGGTCCTGGGGCAAAGGCAGCAGAGTGGAGAGCCCCAAGCTCAGAGCAGGCAGCCTGCCTCCACCCTCACACTGCTTGGCTCAGCCCCTAAAAGCATCCCTGTGCTTAAAAATGGTGGTGGCGGGGCTTGAACTAAAGCTCGTTTCATGAGCTCTAGTTCAAGTGCCCCCTCTGCTATTTTTAAGCACCATTTTTAAGTGCCATTGATCCCCCGGATGAGCCACCTGCGGCTCCGTCTCACTCTTGCCCCGGGGTTCCATTCACCACCCTGACTGGGCAGCGCCTCCAGCCCCTACTCCACTCCCTCCCTCACCATGGGGGCCTCAATCTGCTCCCCCACACCCCTTCTTCTCCACAGACTTGCGTGCAGGGAGCTGCTCTCCACACTGCCTGGTTGTATTCCTGTAAATTGGTTATTAGATCAGTATCGGCTGATATCCTGGTAAATAATTGGCTATTGGTATTGGCCAACAAAATCTTATATCGGTGCACCCCTAATAATGAATAGTACTTACAGACCTTAGTTTGCATGTGTGCATAAATTGTATACTGACTCTGACCCTTAATTGTGGATGTCTATCATCTATGTTGCTCTTGACCTTATTTTACATGGGATGGGGCTCTCAATGCCTACAGTTGTTAGTCTGTGCCATCACTTGGGTAGTGTTAGTGCAGAGATGAGTTCTGAGTAGGCAGTAGGGACTCTACTTGTAGTAATCTGTCCAAATCAGCACATAGATAATGCCCAGGGGAGTGTATGTGTCTGTGTGTACGGGCAGGAGAAGGCAGGGGGGACATTGCCTGTTTCTGCCACATGCAGGTGAGGCTTTCTTGTCATTTCAGAAACCCTGCCTATAACATCTGTGAATCCAAGCAGCTCCGGGTGAATGACAGCTTCTTTAGTTTCAGTGAATTCCCAGAGCACCCTGAGAATTTGGAGGAGGAACAGTTAGGGGAAGGTGCCCATTCTTCTCACACCCTGGCATCCCTGTTGTGCAGGCACACTTGTAGATGCTGACCCAGAAGGGAAGGGTTGGTTGGACCTCCTGGAGAACAAATTCCATACTGCACTCTTTAGCATCCTCTCCTTGTTCTGGGTGCCTGCTGCACTGGCAGTCATGGGTCATGCTTTCACTGAGCCAGTTTGTCCCCACTGGGCATCTGGGCCTATTTTTTACTGTTTTCCCACTTGCTCTGTCTTAGACCAGCATGTGGCTGGTTCCTGCTCAGTCTCAAGCAGTAAACAGAGTGGCCAAGTTCCTCCTATCAGCAGATCCTCTGTCATGACAGCCACTGCTGGCTCACACCTACCCCCTGCTACCTGCTGTCTCACAGTTCAGTCAAGTTTGGCCTCCTATGGCCACTGTACACACTCTAGTCATGCTCTATGATCTCAAGTTCCACATAGAGCAATCTCAAGTTTGGGGTGCACCCATTAGTCATCCCCTTTCTGTGGCTTCTTCCATACCTATAGCTACAACCTGGCCATCCGGGAGAGAGGGGGGAGGGAAAGGGGAAAATGAAATCCCCAAAGTGCAAGCACCAGTCCAAAGGAATGGTCTGCCTGTGGTTCACTGAACCCCTTGGTGGTGGGCTCCATGTAGAAAAACCACAACAGAAAGTGCCCAGGTTACTTGACTTGCTTCCTGGACCTGCAAGCCATCTTGCTGCAAGTTCCCCTGCCTGGGTCCCCTGGCTCTGCCTGCACCTGGACCCAGCAGCCATCTTACTGCAGTTCCCCCCTGCCTCTGAATTTGGCTCAGGGGTCACCCCCAGGGCACAGGTAGAGAGAGAGAGAGAGAGAGGACCGAGATGAAGTGGAAGGTGGCCAGGGGAAAGGGGGAAGGGACCTCTACCAAGGGAAGGAAGCACTGGTCAACACACAGCAAGATAAGGAAGGAAAAGCTTTAGAAAGGGGAGAGTGATGAAGGAGGGGTGAATGGGCCAGAGGTGTCTGGCCCTCTTTTCATTCTAGAAACGGGGTAGAAGCCCCATTAGAGGTGGGCAGGCAGGGTCTCTGGACTCCATGGAGACCAGCCAGGACTCCCGCAGGCAGGGCACGCTTGGGCGGGCAGATGGGATGAGGCCACAGGTGGGCATGGAGCAGTGTCTGGCTGGGAGTTGGACAGGTGGGCAGGGGCTGGGGCCGGGATTGCAGGGCAGTGACAGTGTGGAGATAGGGCCTAGGATAGAGCCATGATCCACTTCCCACATGTCCCTGTGATGGGCACCAGTTCTGTGGGCAGGGACATGTGGGGAGTGGATGGAGGCTCTGCCCCGGTCTCTGGGCTGGCTCCACAGTGTCACTGGCCCGTAATCCTGGCCTCCCATAAGGCCAGCATGCAGCACATCCATCTCTCAATGCACCCTGGTCTCAGGATTGAAGAACTGTCCCTCCACTGCCTCTATGTGTGCCACCAAACTAGGCAGGCATTGTGATAGAAACATGCTCAGGCACATATTTTCAGCTTCCAACAACTCCCAGGTAATCCTGATAAGTGGAGAAAAGCAAACAATCTTCTTTGCATGATGGGTCACGTCCACATTGCTCATCCACCCACAGCATGGCATGTTCAGTTGTTAGCACTGCTGCAATCCAGAAGGAAGAAATGTTGTTCCTATTACAGTATATTATTATTTGGAAGCTGAGCCAGTGATTAGTCTGGGCTCGTTACCAGCAGCACTTGGCTCTGGTGTAATATTCTCATGTGTCATCCTGGATTGGAGGCTGGTCCTTACTCTCTCTGTGTGATTATATTCCATAAACCTGAGTGCTGAAAAATGCTACACATTGTTCTTATGTGAAAATCAAAGAGTGACCTGTGTGTTTGACTTGCCAAACCCTCCTACACAAGTTCAGAATGTCACTGAGCTGTCTGTCAATTTGCCCCTTAGCCTGTCCTCTGTCACTCTCATTCTCATGAAGGTGTCTGTCTCTTCAAATGTTATCCTCAGTTAAATTTAAAATGGACCAGATGCTATGTTCCCTGGGCTCAGGCTGCCCCATAAGAGGTCCATTTAAGAGGCTCATGAGAAATAGCCTCTTTTCATAACAAATCCCTAGAGCTAACAGGCCCGGCTAGAGGTATTCCATTTGTGCTATAGGATTTGATCCTTAGCTAGGTGCAATCTGCTCAGGTCACTTTAATGCAGGTATGTTGGATTACACCTGCTAAGAATATGGCCTATCATTTCTCCCAGCTCTAGGGTTCAGTGAGCAAAGGTAACCAAGCCAGAAGGGAATTTGCCCTGCAATCACTTGTGCAGCTGTCATGAGGTAGTAGCTCAGCAGCTCTGTTCATAATTTTCCTTTCTTTTGGGAGATGGCCACTACAACTGTATGTCCCGCTGTGCACCTTGGCAGCACCTCTCAGCCACAGAGTGGCCTAAACCTGAGCTAATTTTTTCACTGTTTTGTAACACTCACACATTCCAAACATGGTGCACCCTCTCTGAATGCACATAAGGTGCATAAACCAGACTTCATAAACCAGATTGCCAGGGGAGTCAACCAATCCACTCCTTAGCTGGCAGAAACCCATGAGAGTTAATCCAGAGTGCTGGTCAGAGACACAAGAAAAGAACGTTAGAAAAGGCCAGGAATGTAAAGCACCAGTCCAAATGTGCTACCATCTTGAAGAGCAGCCAGAGCTAACATGAGACCTCACAACTTGTTTGAAGGCATCAAAAGGCTGCATGGGCTTGTGGGAAGATAATGAAAGGTCATCTGCCCATTGTGGGATATGTTTTAGTGGAAACTGGCTTCAGCAAGTCAGCAGTTGCTCTACACACACACACACACTCTCTCTTGTTAAAAGGAAAAAATGCATGGACCTTGGAGCAGAGTTAGAAGGACAGAAGTTGGAGGTGTGCTAAGGAGTCAATCCACGTGCTCATGGATAGTACATGAGCTGAAGCACCTCTGTGCTAGTTCTGTGATTAAAGAGTTGGTTTAATGTACAGATACAGGCCCAAATTCCACTCTATCTTGAGAAGGGCAAGTAGGGGTTAGGGCATTTGCCAGAAACACCTGAGTCCTAGGCCCACTTCACGCAGTGAAGTGCCTTGGCTACCAGGAATTGCCCAAAGCACTCTGCAGCCCTCCCTTTGAAGCTGACTCACTGGGCAGCCAAGGGGAGAAGATATGTGCAACAAAAGATCAAGTGAGAGGGTGCATTGCTCAGTGAAAAGGATGCTGCCATAGAAAGGCTGGGGCTGGGTTCTGGTCTCTTACCCTTGCTGGGGCAGATGGTTTCCTACTGCAGTCTACCCAATGACTTAAATACAAGAATACCAATGGGGCAGGAGTCAGGCTATGGGTGACTGATGCCGCCTTAGTCAGGGGGGGCACAGGGGGGGACCAGTCCTCACCTAAGTGGCGAGTGCAGCTGGTCAGGAGGTGCATTGGCGCTCTCGGTGGGGCATGTGCACCCCCCCATCCCCACTGAGTCAGGCAGAAGAAACAGCTATGTGGCATGCTGAGAACATACCTAATGCTTCTGCCTGTGACCCTTCCTTTCTCTGTGGCCATCAGCTTGGGGGAAATCTCGTGATATGTTACTAGGGCTCCTGTGGCAGACAGATGCTGGCTTGACGACTGCTTGTCCTGCAGAGGGCTCTGGGTAGAAAGGGCAAGTGTTAATAGCGTGGACACATATATAGACAGACAGTTAAGTCCTCTGGAAGTGGTGCCCACATCCATATATGCCAGCCAGAGCCCAGCCAAGAGAGATCACCCAAGATCAGTCCTGGATGATGCAGGACAGCCTCGAGACACTCCCGGCACATGAGCAGGAGGTTGCACTCTGCTCCCCCATCAGCGATGCCAGCCACCAGAGCTGCAGGCTCCCACAGCCCAAGGCCTCAGGGACTAGTCTTGCTGCATGTTTCTCCGGGGAACTGCCCCAATCACCGATTTAGGCACCAACAGACACCGAGCGCATCCTCAGAGCAAAGCAGCTCAGCCCCTGCCCTGGCTCTCGTGAAAGCTCAGTGTCCCGCAACCCCTTAAAACGTTGCTTTATTTCTTGTTAAGCTCCGCGCCTGCCCCTGCCCTGCGCTCACCCTTGCCAGAGGAAGCCCTGCTGAAGGGAAGGGGCTGATGCGATGCGCCAGCAGGAGCTGAGTCTCCCACGCGACAGGGCGCTCCCGCCACGTGCCCTGCACCAGGTCCCGGGAGAGCCCAGGCCGGGGAAGGGAAGGGCAGGTCTGCCTAGGTGGAGCCAGGCTCCGCCCGCCCTCATGCATATGCAGCGGCTCTCCCTGCCGAGGTTCCTATTTCTGCCGCACACAAAGGAAGGAAATCTCTTTCTCTGATCCTTTTCTCTCCTCCCCCACCCCCCCGGAGCCCCTACCTCCCCGCCCCGGGCTATGCTGCAGGGACTGTGCGGTGTCCCCGCAGCTCGCTCTGCCGCTGCCAGGCGCTGGGAAGCTGGAGGTTATTTGGTTTGTTGGGTGGGTTGTTTTTTTTTGCTTTTCGTTTCGGATCCTCCCTGCTCTCTCGTGCCTCTTGCAGCAGGCGAGCCAGGCAGCCCTGTGTCATGACTTATGAATTAGCGTGACTCAGGGATCGCCCACCCTCCGCAAGGGGATCCTCAGTCCGACCCGGCAGGGAGGCAGGGCTGGGCTGCGTGTGCCTGCAGCATTGGAGATCGCTGCTGCAGCGAGGGGTGCTGGACACCACGCCCTCCCTGGCCTGGAGTAATCCTGCATGACCATCACAAAGGTAGGAGAGCATCGGACTGGAGCGCAGGGTGCACCTGCTGCTAAAAGGCAGACAAGGTGCTTTGAGTCAATCTGGTATCTTTTATTAGACCAGCTTAAAGAGTGGGAAAACATTTTGCTTTGCAAGCTTTCGGGTAGAAAATCCCCTTCCGCAGGCTGAGGAAGCATCTGCAGTTGGTGTGCGCTCTTGGATGGAATGAATAGTAAAGAAGCCAGAGGCTGGGCTGCACACAAGACAGGCAGTCAGTGAAGATGTAGATTGAGGAGCCAGTGGGTGAGAGACAGGCTGGGGTTGGTGGGGTTGGTGGGGGGCGAAGAGGGATGAATGTAACAGTTAAATAGTGGAGAGGTACCTGGGGGAGTCAGATGTTAGGCAGGTTATATATAATGTGTCATCAATCCAATGTCTATATTTAGTCCATGATTTTTAGTATCCAGGAGGTTGATGAAGTGAAATTCATAGGCTCATTTGTGAAAGGTGTTCTGTAAATTCCCCTTGAGGATCAGAACTGAGAGATTGGAGAGAGAGTGGTTTTCTTGTGAGAAACGTGCCCGCACAGCTAATTGGGTATTCTTGTCTTTGATAGATTTCCACAGTTGTTGTTTGGTGTCTCATACAAATTTTCCATCGGGGCATTTGGTGCATTGGATGAGATGTATTACATTTCTGGAGGTGCAGCTGTAAGATCCAGGAATGGTGATGGTTCTGTTGTGGGATGTAGTAATTGTGGGGGTGGTGGAGATGTGTTGGCAGGGTTTACATTTCTTGTCCTGGCATGGTCTGGATCCATTTGGTGTATTTTGGGCCATAGAAAGTTTGCTTCTGGTTATGAGATTAGTGAGGTTTGGTGCTTGTTTGAAGGCTAGGATGGGTGGTTCTGGGAAGATCTCTTTAAGAACTGGGTCTCCTTCTAGTAGAGGTTGCAATTGTTTGAGGATTTTCTGTATAGGTTCCAGGGAGGGGTGATGTGTCGTAACCAGTAGTGTGCGATTCATGAGGGTTTTCCTTCTGTACTGTAGCAATTCTTCATATAGTATCTGGGTGGCTCTTTCAATAGTTCAATCTATCTCTCTGGAGGCATGTCCTTGTTGAGCGAAAGCATTTTTGAGATTTGTGGGGTGGCAATCATGGGTGTTTGGCAGGGCAGATGACACTTTTTTAGACCTAATCTACCTTTGCAGGCAATTGGAAAAGTTGGCATCTGTGTGGTGTCTGCCATGTGACCCAGAGGGAAAACCAGCAGCATTCTATGTGGACTGGCAATGCTTTTAGCCTGTCCAGGTTGTATTTGGTGTGCTCTGGGTGTGGGTTGAGCTGCATGCAGCATGCAGTCCCACAGGATGCAGGTATTGATGTCTCTCCAGCTTTGCCCTGCTTGTGGTCTGGGAAGGGTGGTGGCAGCGTGTTGCTTGCAATCCCCACTGGGTGGAAAGGCAATAGCTTTGGGCATGATGTGCTGCCAGTGGAAAGTGCAGGCAGGCAGCTATGTTGTGCAGCCCATGCAGCCCTAAGGGAACAGCTTCCCTTTTACACTTTTATGCTGTGGTGGTGTCCTGACAGTGCTGCATGTAAAAAGGTCTGGTGAGAACTCAGTGCCGGGGGAGAGGCTGGAGCAGAATCCAAAAGACCTTGGAAATCCATAGCACTGGGAAGCATTACAAAGCCAGTCCAGACAGTGCCATGATGGAGCTGAAAGCTTAGGAAAGGCTGAATTTGGGGACACTGGCTCTCTACCTCAGTCTGATATATGTAGAGTTGAGCAATAACTCTGTGCCCCCACAATAGCTCTTTGGCAGGCTGTGCTAGCAGGATTTGTGCTTTGAGGGGCTACCAGAGCCAGAAGGGGAGAGAGTCACTTTTTACTTGCACTGGGCTGGTGCCACTGGAGAGAGCAGCCCTGTCCCTTTCACGTCTGCCATGCTTTGACTCCACCACCCTCTGCACCTTGGGCCTCTCAGCAGTCCCAAGGTGGGTGCAAAGACAAAACTTCTCCCAGCTGGGCCTCAGGAGTTTGGTCCTCTGCCTAGGGCTGGATGAGATGCAGTCACAAAGTCACTGCCTGATGCAGGGCCCCTCTGAGTCTTCAGAAGAATCCAGCACAGAGTACATGGGTCCTCAAAACCCCACCCCTACATAGACACATACACACATGGTGTCCAACATATGCAGGCACATGGATATGCATTGTACACATACACACATGCCTGGGGCTAGGAGCAAATGATCTTATACCTGGTGTGTGGAGGGTGGTGACCACACAGCCCATCATGAGCTCTAGGACTTTCATTTGCCATCATGAGCTCTAGGACTTTCTTTGCTTGTATGTTTGGCACCTCATTTTGACTGTCTTGGCTGTCCAGGCCAAACTCTGTCACGTTCCCTCCCTTCCAGGGCAGATAATCTTGTAGCCTAGAGGTGCTGGATGGTTACTTTCCACTGTTCCTCTATGTCCTGGGCAGCAGCTTCCTGCAACACGTGATACTGCACTTTCCTGCAGAGACAAAGGTTCCTCTTCTTCCCCGAAAGGCTACCCCTTCCGGGTTCGAGTCTGCTGTCAGTTGGCTAGCTGGATGGGACTCCAGCAGTAGGCACTTTGATGGAGCCTCTGGGAAGCAGGGCAGTAAGCTGCAGCTCCCAGTCCATGCACTGGATCAGCTTTTACTAGCCCAGGGGTTTTCAACTGGAGGTACACGTACCCCTGGGGGTACTTCTGATGGCCTCAGGAGGTACTTGGCAGTGGGAGTCTTGTCAACTGGCTTCTGGGGGACCCGCCCCCCCCGCCCCGCTGCTTGTCTGGCTGCTGGGGGACTCCTGCCTTGTCAACCGGCTGCTGGGGGTACAATGACCCAAAAAGGTTGAAAACCCCTGTACTAGCCCATGGGGAACATCTCTGCCCCCATGATTACTATAAAATACTTAACTGGCTTTGTTGTAACGTCCTCTGCAGCTCTGCTTGCCCTAGAATCTTGGCAAACAAGAATGGTCCCCCAGCAGCCTCATGGAGGTGATCACAGAGGTAAACTAACTCTTTCCAGGTCATCTGAGAAGCTCATAGACAGGAGGGGAGTGAATTCTGGTATTTAGCCAACAGTCTTCTGGCTAGGGGCTGGGGGCTGTGAACCTTACTGTACTCCGATAGCTGCTATAGGCTTGTGTCCCAGAGAGATGAGCAGCAGGACTAGCAAGGCATAGTGAAGTGCATACACTTTGCTGCAGCCCCTCCCTGCTTTGTGTGGTCTGGGCCTGGGCTGTTCTTCACAGAGCAGAGTATACCAGAGGCTGGAGCTGCACAGCTGTCACAAACCCCCTGAATCCCACACAGCCAACTGCATGCAGCTCAACTTTCTGCTTTGCCTGGAGGATGGTGGTATGGGTTGCACTGGGCACAATTTGAATCTGTTGAGCCCTGAGTATCCCCCTCCAGCTTATAGCAGTGAGAGCAGCATGCTGGCCAATGTACCCTTTGCTGCAAGGACATCAATCCCAGCCTCACCCTGCACATCTTAAGCTGCTCCAAGGCTGTGGGTGTGTCTCATAGTATACAACAGGAGCTGAAAGTGTCCAGCACTATGGAGGTTCAGGTGCTCAGCACATACCATGGGTGGAAGTTACTCTATCTTCACTTCTCTTTGGTTGTACTTGCTCTTGGAAGGCTGCAGGATGTCATTAAGATCCCTGCAGCCTGTCTGTGTGCAGTAACAGCAGGAGTTAGTGGTCAGTGGTCTCTGCATTGTCTGTGACATCCCCTCTGCAGGCTGCATGAGTAGGACTTCCCCTCTCTGCCCCTTTGACTATGTGATTGCAACTATGTCCCCCAGGCAATTTCCTGGAATTTCTTTCTGTATCTTAAGCTTTACCATCTGAAACCGGCTACTTTTGTACCCCATTATCATCAGTGGAGCCACAGGAGAGTCACCCAGGGCAGAATTTGGCCCAGAGGTTGCATAGAAAGTGTGCACAGGTGCTGCTTATTGACAGCAGTAGAGTTCCTTGATGCATTGGTGCCTTGTAACTGAGAGCAGACCCTGATTTTTGTGTCAAAGGTATAAACTACCCTTGGCACTAATCCCTGCCAGTGAAATGGCTGGGTGGTCCAGAGAAATAGCTGCAAGCCAAGACAATGCTGCTGGTACAAAATGCCTTCATCTTCCTTGGCCCCTTCACTCCCACTATGGCAAGATGCTCCGTGACCTCAGCCTGAGCTTTGATTATCCTGCAGGGGCATGCACAGCTTGGGGCTGTTGTGTCCCTGTACAGGTACTCCTTGCTTAATGTCCTAGTTACATTCTTGAAAAATGTGACTTCAAGCAAAATGATGTTAAGCAAATCCAATTACGTTACAAAGTAGTTAACTACTAGCAGGTGGCAGCCAAACATTATAACCAAACTTTGTGCAACATTAAATGAGTATGTTCTCTAATAGATCCACAACATAATAATGAAACAACATTAACTGGAATGACTTTAAGTGAGGAGTACCTGTACTTCTCATACAGTTAGCAACCCACTGACATCCTGGCCCCATTACTTGCAAATCAGTGAGAGTTTGGCCATTGGCTTCTGTGCCACCAGGATTGTTTAAAAATGAACACCCTATGGGGCACTTGCACTGTAGTCAATTAGGATGCAATCTCCTGCTCATCCAGGGAAGGCAAGTGAGCAGCTGCATGAACCTTTCCTGTGCCTTCTGATACCTGTCAGCCTGGGTTAGACAGTGGCACAGTATTTTGTGACCCTAGGTTTCTAGCTGAAGTCACAGAGCACTACCCACTGTTCACCCTGCAAGGTACAGTGCTCCCCTTGCCTTGGTTCAGTTCAAGAACTAATATGTAGAAAAACAGGCATGCAGAAATGGCCCTGCTGCATTGCAGCTATGCCCATCATGCTCAGAGTCCTATCACCCACTGCACCTGGCTGGTGCCTGCTCTGCCAGAGTCCCCATCCCAGAGCATCAGGGAAGAACTGGACCCCTGAGAGTGTTGCTTCCTCAACACAGATGGTTAAGAGTTCAGTTTCTGCCCTGAAGTCTGAGCTAATGCTACATCAAACTGAAAGTGACTAACCCAGGGGTGGGCAAAATATGGCCCATGGGCCAGATGCAGCCTGCCAGGCCATTCTATCTGGCCTGTAGGGCCCCTCTGAGAAACAATTATTACCAGCCCATGGCTACCCCTCTGAAAGCTGACAGGAGGCATAGGCTTTAAGAGGTCTCATGCCATTGTACTGGGATGGCTCTGTGCCTCCACCTCCGTGGGGCTCCCAGCACTCCAGCTGGGAGCCCTATGTGGAGGCACCAAGCTTCCTTCCTGCAGTGCCAGGAGCCACATGTGGCAGCCTGGAGCCTGCTCAGATCAATGGCATGCATGTGTACGCGTGGGTGTTGGGAGTGTGTGTGGGTTAGGCTTACCATATTTCCAGTTTCAAAAAAAGAGGACACCTGTCGATGGTGGGTAATATGATTGTGGGGGGGAGAGGGCAGTGATATGCCCGTGCCCTGTCCCTGCCCCTCACTCCCAAGCTGCATCCCCCTGCCCCAGACCTGCTGCTGCCCCTCACTCCTGACCCATGGTACCCTGTCCCCCAGACCGTGCTGGTGCCCCTCACTCCCACACCTCCCCCATCACTGTTGATACCCCTCACTCCTGACCCGCAGCCCCTCGGCACTGCCTTTGCTCTGCGCTTCTGACCCTCAGTTCCCTGCCCCACCTGCTGCCCCTCACAGCCAAGCCACAGCCCCGCCAGCCCTGCCGGTGCCCCTCATTCCCGACCTGCAGCCCCCTGCAGCGGCTGCCCCACCCCTGCAAGAAGTACCGGCCCTTGTGCTGCCAGCCTGGCCATTCAGCTCTCTGCTGCCCCTGAAGGGCTCCTCCCACCCCCTTCCCCCGCTGGAGGGGCAGGCACATCTCTCCTGCCTCCCCACCCGGCTGCAGCCTCGGTCCCTGGACAGCTTTCTCCAGCACGGGCAGGCACTCATACCCCGCAACACACCCTGCCTCCCCATCCCACACACATACATACATCCCTGACAGCCCACAGCCCTGGCTCTCCAACCTGAGTCCCCATAGTCTTACCTGCCTGTAGCTGCCAGAGCATGCACACAGACACACGTAATACCCCTGGCTCCAATCGCCCTCCCCTGCTGCTCCCCAGCCCCAAGCAGCTCCTTGCTAGGGCAAGCCAGGAAGTGCCTGGAAAAGCTTCATTGCTGAGCAGAGGCAGAGCAAAATCCCAGATATTTGTTGGTATTTTAAAAAACCGCCCGGATGGAGATGGCAGAATCCAAAAAGAAGACATGTCGGGGAGAACCCAGACATATGGTAACCCTAATGTGGGTGGGTGTGGGGTTTATGGGAGGGGTGTGTTGGAGGGTGGAGTTTGTGGGTAGACGTGGGTATGTGTGTGGGTGTAGGGTTTGTGGACCCCCACTGCTCTCATGGTGCACATCCCCCACTGCCAGCAGCATCAGCAGGCAGTGGGCCCTCATGGCCCATAGCAGGCAGAGCCCCCGCAGTGGCACAAGGCTCCAGTTGAGCTCCAGGAACTGAAGGTGGCAGCACAAAGCCAGCCCATCCTGCTGGCATGTACTTTTGGACCAAACCAGGCTGGCTCTATGTCACCACATGGGGCTCCTGGCACTGCAAGCGGGAGCCGTGAGCCATTGTCCTCAACAGCTCATCAAAAGTTGTTAAGTGACCGTCCAACCAAAATAATTGCCCACCCCTGGACTAACCGTTTATGCCCCTTGCCAACCTCTTGGACACAAGGGGTATGCCAGGGGCATGGGCTCCATGCTGTCACCACATGGGGTCAGTGAAAGTATTGCTGTGACACTGTTTGGCATCAGGTGCTTCCCAGTTCAGTGCATGGGGAAAGGGTTGTTAGGATTGGCCCTGTGACCTTCTCCCTCTGCCCCTCCTTCCCTCCCTGCCACATAGGGTGACCACCCGTCCCTAATTGGGCGAGACACTTTCGAAATGGGCACATCAAGTCCTGGCATTCACCAAGGAAAAAAGTGGGAAAAGGTGGGTTTCCCCTTGCAGGCTGGCAGAGATCCAGCGTGCACGGGGCTGCGGGACACAGGGGGCACCACGTGCATGTGTGCACACACATGTGCATGGCCAGGAGAATACAGTTTCAGGCAGTGGTGAAAAACAGCTCCCTCAGCTGCCCGCTGGTAAGTCTATAGGGGGATCAGATTGAGGCCCCCATAGTGAGGGAGGGAGTGGGGCAGGGTTGGTGGATGGGGCTGGGCTGGGGGCGCTGCCGAGCTGGGGCAGTGCATGGGGTCAGGTGCAGGAATGTGCAGCTGCAGGGCCTGGCGGGGGAGTGGGAGGGAGCTATAGGTAGCTCTTCCAGGGGGGGAAGGATAGCTCCCTGCAGCTGTGCACACTCCCAGGGAGGGAGGTATGGGGGTGGCACATGCCCCCCAGATTGTGTGCACGGCTGGAGAGGATGCAAGTTCAGGGCTTCTTGCCCTGCTGTCCTGCCCTGGGAGCCCTGTGCTGGCCACATTGCTGGCCACATGGCAAGGCACCCCCTGCCCACCCAGCGGCAGCAGCGCAGATTTGTGCCCCTTGCTGCTGCCGGGTGGGCAGAGGGTGCCTCGCCATGGCAGTGTAGCCGGTGCGAGGCTCCTGGGGGCAGGACAGCAGGGCAGGGAACCCTAAGCCTGAAGCGGCAGCCCTCATCCACCCCCGCCCCCACATGGGCTCCACTCATGGCTCCTCATGACAAGCTGCCCTTGTCCTTTTAAGCCATGTCTGTGCTGCAAACTGATGGTATCTGCTCTGTATCTGTCACTGCCCAGGCTAGAAGCAGTGTGCTGCGTTCATGTGGTGATGATGGAGGGCTAATTAGCACTGCCTGGTGTCTGTGCCATGGTGCCAGGGCTACATGGCTTCTGGGAAGCAGTACTGTATGCCTGGAGCTGTGTGATATTTCTGAGGGTGACACTGCAAGGCACAGTAAATTGATGGCCTACACATAGCCTCAGTCTGCCTTAAGATGGAAACCTCCTCAGAAGCCTCTGATCATTTTTGTAGCCTGTGTCCAAACATGGGCGATTGCAGCTTTGCTTTGTTTTGTGAGGGAGTAACCCACTTCCACTCCAGAAAGGGCCTGAAGGAGCCCTGGTCTCCTTATTAGGTTAGACTGCTCCACACAGGACTTCCTGGAGGTAAAAAGGAAGAGCTGCTTCAGCAAAGAGATAAAAGCCGAAGCAACAGATTTTAACTTACACCAACATTAGTAGCAGATGGTTCATTTACCCAATTAAAGAGATTGCAAAGTTTGCTCAAACTCGATCAATAAAAGGCCTTTCAGATGCATTGAGTACATTAGAAAGTGCCAGTAAATCAAATCCTGTCAACCTTCCTCTTCCTGGAGCTGTCTTCCAACATGGATGTCAAAGATTTGTGTGTTTGGGTTAGAACAGGGGCGGGCAATTATTTCTGGCGGAGGGCCGCTTACTGAGTTTTGGCAAGCCATCAAGGGCCGCGTGACAGGCAGCCAGGGGCAGATTTAATAGATTTCATAGACATTAGGGCTGGAAGGGACCTCAGAAGATCATCGAGTCCAGCCCCCCACCCAAGGGGCAGGAAGTCAGCTGGGGTCATAGGATCCCAGCAAGATAAGCATCCAAATTTCTCTTGAAGGCGTTCAATGTAGGTGCATGAACCACCTCCAGCAACAGGCTATTCCAGACCATGGGGGGCTCGGACAGTGAAGAAATTCTTCCTTATGTCCAGCCTGAAACGGTCTTGCTGGATTTTATAACCGTTCGACTTTGTCATCCCTTGGGGCGCTCTGGTAAACAATCGTTCCCCCAGGTCCTGGTGAACACCCCTGATAAACTTATGGGTGGCCACCAAATCACCCCTGAGCCTGCGCTTTTCCAGGCTGAAGAGTCCCATAGCTCTCAGCCTCTCATCGTAAGGTCTGCTTTCCTGACCTCTGATCATGCGCATGGCTCTTCTCTGGACTCTCTCAAGTTTCTCCACATCCTTTTTGAATTGAGGAGCCCAAAACTGGACGAAGTACTCCAGCTGTGGCCTCACCAAGGCTGAGTATAGCGGGAGAATGACATCCTGGGATAATATTGCAGATAAATATTAATTTTCTAAATTTTGGGGTGGCCCTGTGGTCAGATAGAGTGGCCTGGCGGGCCGCATCTGGCCCCCAGGCCGCATTTTGCCCACCCCTGGGTTAGAAAAAGGCTTGGAGATTTCTGGAGCATTTTGTCCACATAGCTTGGTACTTTCTTGCCAGCACTGTGGTTCTGGCATGGGCACAGCTTCCTGCTCCACTCAACAGCATGGAGATTGGATTGATAATTAGCCTAGCGTGCACTGAGCTGGTGAAAGTGGTAGATGGGCAGGAATGGAGGGGGTGGCCCTGCCCCACTAGTTGTTGTGAGCTGCTTGCTGGGTAGGATGAACTCAGAATACTGTGTACCCTCCTACTGGCTCCTTAGCTCAGGTTCATCCAAAACAGTTTCAGATACTGTGGCTCATGGGCAACTGGTGCCTCCCGAGTCTGGGGAGAACACCAGATTGCTGATTGTGGCTGGTTGCTGACTGGGGGCAGGTCCCTCAGTGGCTGATCGCCAACTGGGGTGCGGGGGCGGCCAGCGGTGAAACTGGAAGTGCACTTCCAGTTTCACGGCTGGCGCTTCCAGGGGTGCATGGCTGATCTCAGGGGCTGCATGTGCACCCGTGTCACCAGTACTGTGGCTCAGAGGTGTAACTGGGCACTTGAGTGCCCTGAGCAGCAGCTGTGCATGAGGCAGCATCAGTGGCTGCACTGCTACTAGAGCAGCAGCTGCAATGCCAGCAGCACACTTGCTGCTCTTTTTCTGCCCTGCCCACAGGGTTGGCAACCAGGGCTAGTGCCCCAATCACCCTCCCTTTGTTACACTACTTCTGTGGCTGTTTATCTGTCAGTGCAACGGGCAGTACAGTACAGTGGCACCTTAAAGAAAACTCTAGCCACTTAAATCAACAGAACCCTGTTCTGACTTGCTGCAGTAGCAACCCCATGGCAAGGGCAACCGAATCCCTACAGCCCTCAGTTTGAGCACCTTGGACACATCATTAGTGACCTCCAACCCTGCCTGGAAACTGATAATAATCTCAAAGTAGCCTTGGGGGACAGCCTGTCCTAGTTTACAGGCAGCCCCACAACTTCAAACGGTGTATTTCAAGCAACAGACTACCTAACTCAGGGGCGGGCAATTATTTCAGGTGGAGGGCCGCTTAACGAGTATTGGTGAACTGTTGAGGAATGCATGGATAGCCCCACCCCTTGACAGTTGTCCCTCCCCATTCGCCATCCCACCCCTAACTCCTGACCTTTGCTGCTGGAGGTCCCTCCCCTTGCCCCCCAGAAATACTCCTTTTGGGAAGGGGCAGGGGGTTGCCATCTTAGAACCAGAAAAAACCCAAATAATAAACTAAAAGTCAAACACCTACTATAATGTATTTTAATTTTATTACAAAAAATATTTTTGTCATGATTTGTGTTTGCATAGGGGTGATTGTATAATATAACTCAAAAATACATTCTTAGTCTTGTATATATTGGGGGGGTTGGGTGTGTGTGCATGTCTGTGGTAGGGTGTGGGGGTTTGTGAGGGTATGGCTGTGTGTGGGGGGGCATAGGGTATGTTGGGAGGGTTGTAGGGGCAGGGTGTGGGTGGGTAGGATTTACGGGGTGTGAGGGAGGGTGGGGAAGTGTGGGGACTCCCCTGCAATCCCCCCATGTCTCCATCTCTCTCCCTTTCTCAGCAGCACCCCCACACAGGCACAGGAAAGTGCTTTGCCTGCAGTGACACACAGCAAATCACTGGCACAGACAGGGCTATTGTATAGCAATGTCTCCCAGTTCCTCTGTCCACATTCACAGTCTTTGTTATGTGCTACTGTATCACCTCACACTGACTCACAGTCCCATATGCTGGGTCTCTTGGGCAGAAGTGAGTGTATTTTATATTGTACGTGGAGAATCTGCTCACAGATTGGCTCTGACCAGGACATACCTTTCATATGCCACCTTGGAAAATAAAGAGTATCTTCCCCACCAATGGTTTTGGAGTTTTTTTCCTGAAAACGTACCTGCATGGACAGGCCATGCAACATGCTTACCTCTCTGGGACAAAGTTACAAAGAAAATGATAAAAAAGAAAAGGAATGGAAACTCCCCATCTTTATGGCATGTTATCAGGGACAAAGTCCATGGACCCTGATTAGATAAGTTCCAGGGAAGCAGAGGAGCCACGTTCTTTCTTTATAACCCCTGCAGCCCCACTGAACTCTAAGGGCAGCATGGATATAAAGGTGGGCAGAATCAGTTCTCTGAGGCATAGGCAGCTGGTAGGGGGTGCACGTGCCCTTGCTGATGGGGCCGGTGGCCCCCCCCGATGCTGTCAATAGGGCTGGTACACCCTCGACAGGGTCAGGGCTTCTGCAGGTGCCCCCCCAGATTCAGGAGGCACCAGTCACTCATGCTCTGAGGCACCTCCTCACTGAGATTTTATGATAGGAAAAGGGTGACTAAGCAAGGCTGGTATTAATGCTACCAAATCTCAAGTACAGGCCCAAACTTTTCTACTCTTATTCATGCTGGAAGCAGTGGAATGACACACAGAGCATTAGGGCTGGCGAGAACAAGGGTGCCAGGACTGGGCTCACTGACAGTCCTCTCACCACAGTCATCCTTTCTCAACAACATTATTCCTGGGCATGACAGTGCACTGATATAGCAATAGGTAGCTGCACAGAGGAGTTCACAGTGTACTACAGCCGTAACACAGCATGGCATGGCCACAGGCAAAGGGGTGGGAGGCAAGTGGGAATGCAAGAGCTCTGTCAGCCCCAGGATGTGTACTGGAAGGACTAAAGTTTTGGGGTCAGATTCTGTCATGAGTAGTTACCAGGTGTTGCTCTCATAAAGCCACTTGTGATGCATGAATGAAAGAATCCATCTCACTCCTCAGAGGCAGGCCAGCATTGATAGAAGGTTACCCACCATATATGCCAGTTCCTCAGTGAAAATAAGCAGGTGGCATCTGTCATACTCCTTGCAGCCCAGTTACAGTTTTGAAGGCATCTCCATCATGGGCAGTTCCACAGTGGGCAGGCTTAGCAGTAAGACCAGTGTCTTGCAAGAGTCCTCTTCCTTCTGCCAGGGGTCCTCACTGCAATTCAGTGATGGAACAAGAGCACAGACATGCCTGGGAAAGGCCTCTTAGGTTAAGTACAGATACTCAAAAAGCCCAAGGCTGAATCAATTCAATCTTTGCAGGTTCATCTAAGATGCATAGATTGAATTGATTAGCAAGTAAACAGACATTAATTTTTGATTCCAGAAATACAGCCACATGCCTACAGTAGCTCAGGCCAGAAGCTAGGGGGTGCTAGAGCATGCCTCCCTGCTGGGCTGGAGCAAACAGCTTGGGCCAAGGCTAGTCTGCCCACCCTGTGAGTGGGAGTTTGCAGGGGAGGTACAAAGCATCCTGGGATGCTGGAGAACTGTAAGTTAACTTGAATCTGGAGGGTATCTAGGACAGAAGTTCAATATACTGATTTAACTTAAATTGGTTAAGTCTGATACTACATCCATCCAGGTTTATCTTAAACTGATTTTGGCTATTTTGAAAGTGGTTTATGTGCACTGAACTTCTGTTGTGTTACAGATTTAAACTGGTTTCTGATTATTTATACCAGTTTTTGTGTAATTTATGTCCTGTAATGCCTTAGTGTGGCATGTTTGCCCATCTGCCAAAAGGTCCCTGTTGCCATCTGCCTAAGTCATTCTCTCCTGAGCATTCCCTCAACGATTCCAATGATGGGCTTTCCACCACTCTCCTTGGCAGAGGTCATTGAACCTGAAGGATCTTTTAGTTGGGGAATTGCTTCTATTCTTCATGTTGCCTGCTGTTCCATCCTTTCAGGCAGCATTCCCCTTCCAGAGCAGCAGTCCTCTGAACGGTTACTTATGAGTGCTTTGCTGAGCCATGCACAGTGCATAAATTATTAAAATGAAGCAGAACCCTTCAATTATTAAAACTAGCCTTTCCCAGTGGTTGTTCTGAGCCAAGCTAAGAATAAGTTTCAGCAGTATAACATTGATCATATAGAAGCACAGTTTTGTTTCTCTGGTTCCATGTTTGTCCCAGTCTGTTCAGAACCTGAAGTCAGCCTGGCCACAAAGACTTCTTGGAATATAGTCTCAAGGAGGACTCTGTTAGGAAACTTGCAGGAACATTGTGTGCTTGGACAAATTAAGTTTCTTCTTTATGCTTGCATTTGTATGCATGAAAAAAATTGCAAATGTGTGTACTGGAAACAAGAACGCAAATCAGTAAAACAGAAATCCAACCTGCTCTTTAACTACATTAGATAAATATAATAAGCCAGTGTTTATCTTACTTCTTCCTCTTTAAAATCAGTTAGCTCACATCCTTAGTTCAGTGTGGCTTTCATCTAATTTAATTTGAAGAATAAAGTGCATAAATACCATATTTTCTCACAAAGAGCCCTCACCTTTTCCTCTCAGACCAGCTGGTGGGAATTGAGGTGCACATTATATGCGAGAAATACAGATCCGGCCTGTAGAGCTGAGTGATCCTGCCGAAGGGCTTCCCATGGGTCTAGAAATTTGGCAGCAGAGGAGTAGTGGCAGCATCAATTGTACCTGGCCCCAGACCCTGCGTTCAGGGTTAGACCTGACATACTGAGTTGGACCTGGCATGTGGCCCTGGACCAGGTGCCTGGGGTCAGTCCACGGGACCCATCTAGGGCATGGGGCTGGCAGCCAGTCTTGAGAGCAAGCTCAGCTCCCCAGTTACTAAAACGAAGGACTTTTTTTCATACTGCCTTTCAAAAACAAGGTATGTATTGTATATGGGGCATGCTGCATGCAAGAAAAAATGGTAATCAAACAAGAGCAAATATCACAGCTATCTCACCTCTGGGCCTTGGTGAAGACAAAAGTCTTGATGCATGTAAAATTCCTAAGAGGTCTGAATTGGAGTACAAGCTCAGATTCAAAGTCATCATTTCTTCTCTTTCTGTTCCCAAGCAGTCTCTATTATAATTTCAGTGGAACCGCAAAGTGTGCGGTGCTTAAAGAAGCAGTCTCCCATTATGTCTTTTGCCATAACCAAATTTTGATAATGTTGGATAGGCCAGCTCCAGTGGCTGAGAGTTCCAAGCTAGACAAACCCAGGCTAGAAATGAGGTGCAAAGTTTTTGTAAGGAATATAATTAATTATTGGGACAATTAAGTGAAGCATTCCTCAGTACTGGAAACTTTTAGATCAAGCAAGGGGTGTTCACTATAAGGTCTGCTCTGGTTCCCAAAGCAATTAATTCAGGGTAGTCTTATGGCCTGTGCTGTGCAGGAGATAGGACTAGAATGTGGCAACAGTCCCCTCTGGCCTGAAAAATGGTGTCCCTGTGCTGAAAAATGGTGGCAGTAATTACCATGCACCAGCAGACTCGATTAATCTAGTCTGCTCCGACACTGTAATTATAGCACGTCAGAGCAGTCTTGCTGCACATGTATAGGTGCTCATGCTTTTTAGTTAATGTGCATTAAAAAGGGCTAATGCACATTACGCATCACTTAAGAACTGTGCTCTTTAGTTAATATGCATTAGGATGGGCTAATGTGCATTTTCCTAGAAACTCATAATGGTGGTATTAGATTGAATGCGCATTAACTAAAGTGCATTAATGCATGTGTAGATGCACCCTCTGGGTAGGGTTCTTTGACTCAGCCTTCATTTGCACCAGGGGAATCAAAAGTAGTTCCACTAGAGAAGGTAGGATGACAGAAAGGGACATGCTGGCTCTCCATTTATGGGGAGTGATATGTAGAGTTGTGTTTGCTGTTCCCAGGTTGCAGAGGAGAGTGGATGGGGTTTGTTTTTTCCCATGCTTCTGGGATTTGCTGGTTGCCACATGGGCCAGGATGAATTTTTTCCCTTACTTTTGTAAATGGTATCAGGATTTTTCTCAGAAGCATTGGGAGTTGGCTGCAGCCAAGGCTGGGAATTTTGACTGGGGTGTGCTGATGTTTCTGCTGGGACTAAAACCCGGAAATTCCTGATTGGACAATCTTGCCCGTCCACTCAGGATCAGACCAGTCCACATTTGCGATTAGGAAGGAATTTTATTACATGGTCGGATTAGTACAGACTGGGTTTTTTTTTGCCTTTCTCTGTAGTGGGGGCATGGTGATCTTTGTTTTTTTTTAGTGCATTTTAATAACCCTTGCAGCAGTGGGATATTGCCCCCCCTGCTTTACCTGTGGCAAATTAGAGTATTTTGGGGGCAGTGTGCCTTGTAGATGCACAATAGTGTTGTTGTATAGTTTTAGGAAGAGGTTTAGACAAGCACTTGTAAGGGATAGTTTGGATAGGGATGATCTTGCTTTGAGCAGGGGGTGGGACCAGATGTCTTCCTGAGGTCCCTTCCAGACCAACTTTTCTATGATTCTAGCAGGGGGGTACAATGGGCGCATTTACGTGAGATGCTTAATAACCATTAGACTAATTCTACTGTGCATTAGCATGGCTGGCAAAAACCATACTAATGCGGTAATGTGCAGTAGATTAGTCCAATGGGCATTAAGCGTCACACAAAAAGCATTCATCTGCATTAATGCGCAGTAATGTCAATTAGGGCATATTAAGTTAGTACCTGTTATAACAGGTATTAAACTTAATTCACTGTAATTACAGCGCATTAAGGTACATGTAGACACACCCCGTATGTCTCTCCCATCCCTCCCTAGGTAAACACAACAGCTACCATAATTCTTTCTTAAAGGACTCATTTGTTTCTGTTCCATAAGCATTAGAAATGAAGAAACATTGGAGAAGCTAACAGCAGATCCCACATTCTCACTGCATAGGCATTCATTAATCTGTGCAGATGCCTGGGTGTGTGGTCTGATTTCCTACTTGCAAATGTGCCAGGCACTCATTTATAACTAACAAGGCCCTCCAGGAAGAACTATACATTGCAGATGGCCCTCCATACAGTTTGAATAGTGACATCCCTGGTTTGGAGTCACACCGGTACAAGAGGGGTGAGGGCAGACTCCAACCCGTCATTTTCACACTAATTCTTACCTGGTCTTTTGGACTAATGAGATGACAGATGAAGGATTTGTCCCTGGCTATATGCACCTTCTGTCTGGGCCACTGCTTTTGTCTGGGCTTGGTTGCCAGGGGCACTGGAGAGCAACATCAGTTTTGGAATAAGTGTACCCAAAGATGAAGTGATTGAATAGTTAACTAGGTAATATGGAACTGATTACACTGAACATTAAGAAAGCTCCTATAATACATCAGATAGTGAGAGCCCTATTTTCAGAGTGCTGTTACATACTAATCAGCTTCCACAAGTGGACTGGGATTTTTCAGAGAAGACTAGGCAGAAGCTAGTTTTGATTTTTTTCAGCAAATCATAAGGAAAAAACCTCAAATGGAATCATAAATCAATTCCATTGGCACTACAAATCCACAAGAGGGGGGCAAGTGGACACACAGAAAGCTTTTGTTTCAGGCAGACCCATAAGTATTCTTTGAATGGAGATGCAGTTGTAAAGAGGTTAAAGGGATATCTCAATTTTACAGGCTTCAGAGAACACCCCAGCTCTCAGGATCAGAGAACAGGGTCTCATACCACATTCCTTGTTTTTATGTCAGTTGGGGTGGGTATTTTTCTGTTCTCATGGCTCAGTCTGTGGGAAAACAGGGAGAACATCCCTCCTCCAGGCCTGTGCTAGCAGACACCAGCTTTGTCTGATGCTGCCAAATATAGATCTCTTTGAGTTTCTTCACTTCCTTGCTGAGCAGCCAGTGCCTACTTATCTCTAGCAGTTCGCCTTTCCCCTTGTCATGGGTGAATACTTCTTACAATAGATTACACTCTTCCCTGGAGTCCTCCAGAGATTCTACATACACCGTGGAGAGCCAAATTTGGCCCCAAGATTCCCCTACCAGCAGCTATTTCTGTGTAGGGATTAACCAGCCTGCCCCAGATCTATTGATAGGACATGGATCAGTCTCTGTTATTCCCCTGCATAACTCTGGAGACCTATAGACATCTCTCTATTCTTATAATATAGGTAACAGCGGGTAATAGGTGCTCCTGCATTGTGTTAAGCGAGAATTGGTCCCAAGCTGAACTGGGCGAAATAGAATTGTGTTTTCTACTATATCTCACCCAAGAAGAAACTGCCATATTGCTAACATAGTGTGTGGCCTGCAGGCAGCTACCTCACAGAACAGGAGCCCTCAAAATATTCATCGCCTGTGTTATAGAGCCATTTATTAGATAAATGCTTTGTGGCTGGGTGTGGCCCTCCAGGGCACACTGCCTGTGACTCTACCAGATTGCATTCAGTTGCAGTAGCAGAACCAAAAAGAAAGGAGAACAAAAGAAGGACTGCAAGATTGTATGAAGAAAGGCCAAGGAAACCAGGCGGGTTCAATCTGGAGAAAAGGAGATCAAAGTGGTGACATGAGAGTGGTTTTCAAATAGTTGAATGGCTGCCAGCAAGGTAACAAAGAAAAATTGTTCCCTCTCTGCAGAGGGCAGGACATGGCTCAGCAAGTTCAAAGTGAAACAAACACCTTAAGTGTCAGAAGAGTAGGACAGTGGAACAAGGTGCCCAGGGAAGTTGTGGAATCTGCTTTGTGAGAAGTTTTCAAAACAGAGGCTGGATAGGCACGTGTTTGGGGTGGTTTAAGAGCAGTGAATCCTATATCTGTGTATGTGAGAGGGTAGGGAGGAAAGGAGGAGAATTATATTAGATGCCCCTTGAGGTCCCTTCCAGCCCTATAATCCTATGATTCTCTCACAGCTCACAACAGGCCAGATCAACAGCCAGGAACCTGACTCTTCAGCCTTGTGGTTAGGGCCAGTTGCAGATCCAGGATGGCAAATAGCGGGTGCAGTGGTAGCAGAGAGTTATGTCCTAGAGTCATGGAGAAGTAGGGCTGGAATGGACCTCCAGAGGTCATCTAGTCCAGTGGTTCTCAACCTTTTATGTACCAAGATCCATTTGTAAACAATGATGGCCAGTCCCAACTCAGTAAATAGTTTACATAGAAAACATCCCCCTGGCCCTGCCAGTGCCCCTCATTCCCAACCTGCTGCCCCGACTCCCAGTGAATGGAGCAGTGGGTGGGTGTGTGGCATGGGGGGCCCCAAGCAGCCCTTTGCAGGCTGGTACTCTGCCAGCCTGCATGGGAAAACCCACAGTTTCCCATGTTTTTCTCCTTTACAGGAGACTCCTTTTTTAAAGTTTGTTGATCCATTTTTAAAGGTTGTTCGTGACCCTTTCATATATTCTTGAGACCCGCTGGTTGAGAAATACTGATCTAGTACAAGCTCCTGCCTGAGGGAGAATCAGCCCTATCCAAACTGTCCCATACAAACCATAATCTAAACCCTACATAAGACTGTTGTCAAAACTGACACTAACACAGACTTAACACCCTAACCTGCCCCAGGTAAAGCAGGGGAACCATGGCAGTCAATGTCCTGCTTCTATAAAATGTTGTCAATGCATGCCTAAGAGGTCCTGTGTAGAGGGCCATGCCCCTCACTACAGAGGAAGGCAAAACCCCCCACAGCCCATACCAAACTCATCATGGGGTAAAATTAATTCCTGACCCCAGATATGGCAATTGGTCTGACCCTGAGCCATGAGGCAAGACCCTCTAGCCAGGTACCTCTGGCTTTGCTCCCAGCAGGGACATTGGCACACCTCAGTCAAAGTCCTCAGCCTTGGCTGTAGCCAACACCCAATGCCTTTGGGAAAGAAAAAATACCCTGACACATACAGCAGAAAAAGGAGGGGGCTTGGGGGGTGGGCAAAGCCCAGAAGCATGGGAAATACCTATGGTAGAACATAGGCATGCTTAGCTATGCCTAGCTATAGGCATATATAGCCTAGCTATAGGCATATAACATAGCTATGCCTAGATTACCCCCCAACTACTGGCTGTCCAACTGTAACAGAAAGCCTGGGACTCTCTGTTACCTTAAGAGGGAAGCAGCCCAGCGAGGGAGCACTGCAGGCCAGGGAGGGCACACACAGCTACTCCAGGTTGCCACAGTAAGCGGGCAATGAGATCAATCAGCAGGCACCTGAAGGCAGCCCAGGGAGTCTCCTGACCGGAAGGCACATAAACCCAGGTCTGGAGCTAGAAAGACAGTCTAGCCCTGCAAGCCAGAGGGTTAGGAGAGCTACAAAGGAATGCTGGAGGGAGTGCTGTGCAGCCTTGATTCCCCACTGAGGCTCTGTGAGCTCACAGGGGTATACCTCAGAGTTAGGAGATTATTTTGGCTCCAGAGATGAGGGAAAGTTTTCCCTTTTAAAGGGTCAGAGGGCTGCTTCCCCTTTGTTGAAGTGCTGGGCCTAGAGGGTAGAGTTTATATTATATCCCAGGGTGGGGTTTATTGTTTGGTTGTCATTATAGAACCAGTGGTTTGGGTTGGGACTCTGACAGGTGGTATTCGGAGGTCCCATTAGTGCCCTAGGGACACACGAGCGCCTTGAGCCCTGCTAGGGCTCAAGGTTTGAGCAAGTGCTAAGCCTGGAGCAGGGCAGAACATGGGGCCACAGAGCCCAGACAGGGGACAATGGCCTGGTGCCTATGAAGGGTGCAGACAGACAGGGTCCTGGCAACCAGGAGGGGTGTGGGCAGGGGCCAGGGGCTTGGTGCCTGACAGGGCTAGACTAGAGCTGGTGCCTCAAAGCCAGGTCTGATACAGTGGGCCTGGGCTAGAAGACCTAGCTAAAGGATGGGGGCAAAGGCCACGGAAGCTGAAGGCCAATAGGAGGGAATAACGGAATAGTGACACTTGCAAAGCTTGGAGCGTGGTGTAGGGGAGGAACAGAGCCATGCAGTCAGCCCTTATGTCTATAGGTATCCTTCAGAGGCACAGTCAGGCTGAGAGGGCCCACTGAGCCTGAAGGTGTAATCAAGACCAGGGGATCGCAGGGGAACTCTGATGGGGATTTACCTGGACTGAGCCTTGCTCTAAGTCCTGGGGGCAGCCTCTCTTTTAATCCTGTAATTGTATCAAGGTGTGGTGGGTGAGACTGAAGGGAAAGCACCCCAGAGGCGGAGCGGGGCATGGTTGCAGAGCCACCAGAGGGCATCACGGCCACCCCTGGGACTCCAACATGCTACACCAACCTCTTCTTGAACACCTCCAGTGATGGAGTATCTATAACTACACAACCTATTCCATTGCCTTGCAGTTCTAACAGTGAAGATTTTTCTCTGGATATCCATTCTAAACTTACTTTGCTGCAACTTCAAGCCACTGGTCCATATTCTCCTCTCTGCAGCAATAGAGAAAAGGTGCTTTCCCTCTTCTTTAGGGCAGCTCTTCAGGTATTTGAAGACTGCTATCATGTCCTTTCTTAAGCACATTTTTTGCAAGCTGAACATGCCTAGCTCCTTCAGTCCTTCCTTCAGTCCTTCAGTATGAACTGCTTTCCAAGCATCATCTCTGTTGCCTGCCCCTGGACCCTGCACATGTATCCAGCATCTGAGAGCAGAGCTCTTGGTGGTGAACTGGTAGTGAAGGGGAGTTTGACTATACCACTTCACCCCTCTGGAGCCATCCTGGGTAAAGCACTCCTTATAGATGGGAGAGTCCTGGATCCTGGCCCCTGTTCTCAGCATAGGTTTGAATACATTACGTGAAACACCTGTTGGATAAAATACAGAAGCAGTTCATAGCTGGGGTAACCCCACTGACCCCAGAGATTAATTTGGCATAGATCAAAATGAATTCCCTCCATTTTTAGTGACATGCAAGTGATGGTTCTTTATCACCCTTCTGCCATCCTGGCGGAGGGCTCTAACCACTGAGGGCACTGACAGAAGTGACACTTGTTGCATGGTCAGCCCCTTGAAAGCACTCTACAGCCATGTCCTGCCAGAGCAGCTGCAGAATGCTTTAAAAGTGTCCAATCATGTGACAAATTAACCCTCATGTAATGAATCCTCAGATCAAGGAGCACCTTCATTAATTTCTGTTTCTGAACTGATTGGGGCTGGGCTGCTGGCTTATGACCTTGTGCCCTTTGGATAATGCTGGAAGGGCCTTCCCTTCCTGCTCTGGCTTTTTGTAGAAGCTGGGGGAGGAGCTATAAGCAGGGGAGCTGTGTGACTGCCTGCCAGCATGTGGCCTGCTGAAGCCCGCAGGTGTGATGCCCCAAAGAGTGGAGATGGAGGGTGTCTGCCATGTGGGGGCTGGAACAATGAGGCAGAGACAACCTTTTGAGGCCAGCAGAGAAGCTGAGACTTCTGGGGATGAGGGGAAGTTTTGCTGCAGAGACAGTGATAACTCTTGCCTGTCACTGGAACCAGCCAGGGATGGAGAAGTAAGCACTGCCCAGGGGTGAGAGCAAAGCATTTTAGCAGCTAGTGTGTTTTGAAACTTGATGTTATATTTCATCTTCCCTGATGGTTCTGTTGTAGTATTTTTCCCTGGTTATAAACAATGGCCTTTTTTATCCCTAAATTTATCTGTGCTTTAATTGGGTATGCCAACTCAGGGTCCTATCACAGTAGAATATAATATGCAGCCCAATTCATTGGCATTTCCTACTGGCTGCATGCGGAGTACATGGTCTTTGGTGGCTGGCTCCCTGCATGGCATGCTGGCTGTGCAGGTGTTCCTGTGCACTGTATAGGGAGCCTAGGCACTTCAGTCTGGGCTAGGGCTTCCACAAGGGTAGCCAGGCCCCTCAACGTTAGATGTTGCAGCGCTGATGTTGCAGCATTAGTTTCTTGTGGTTCTAGCCCTTAGGGCAGTGGCGAGCAATTTCAGCCAACAATTTCAGCTTAACAATTTTTGGCGAGCTTTGAGGGGCCGCAAGGGTGGCCCTGCCCCTTGACAAGCACCCCACCCCTGGTCACCATCTTGGGACTGGAAGTTCTGCCCCTAACCTCTGACCTTTGTCACTGGAAGTCCCTCCTCTTGCCCCTGGAAGTACTTTTGGGAAGGGGGTTTGCCATCTTGGAACTGGAAAAAAAACAAATTGTATAATAGTAATCAAACATCCATAATAACATATTTTAATTTTATTTAAAAAATATGTTTTTGTCCTGATTTGTGTGTGTTTGCACTGTGTATATAGAAGTGATTCCATAGTATCTCAAAATGAAATCTCACTCTTGTATATTGTGGGGGGTGTGAAGGGGCATGGGGGGTATGGGTGTGTGTGTATGGGTGTGTGTGGATATGGGTGAGTGGGTATGGGGGTTTGTGGGGATGCGTGGGTGGGTACAGGGTTTGTTGGGGCTGTGGGGTGTGTGGAGGAGGAGTGTGTGTGGGTACGTGTGTGCGCATGTAGTAGTGAGTGGGGCTCCCCCAGAGGCACGAGGGTGTGAGTGTGGGGGAGGGTGTGGGTGTGGTGTCTGTGGGATGTGTGATTGTGTGCGGGGAAGGTATAGTCGTGCGGGAGGGTTTGTGGGTTCATAGATTCATAGATGCTAGGGTCGGAAGGGACCTCAACAGATCATTGAGTCTGACCCCCTGTCTAGGCAGGTCCCCCTAATGAATTTGTAGGTGGCCACAAGATCACCTCTCAGCCTTCTCTTGCGGAGGCTGAAGAGGTCCAGGTCCCTCAGTCTCTCCTCATAGCACTTGTCCTGGAAGCCCCTAACCATACGAGTGGCCCTCCTCTGGACCTTCTCGAGTCTATTAACATCCTTCTTGAAGTACGGCTCCCAAAACTGGATGCAGTACTCCAACTGCGGTCTGACCAATACCGCATAGAGGGGAAGTATCACCTCCTTCGTTCTATTTGTCATGCATCTGCTGATGCATGATAAAGTGCGGTTAGCTTTGCTGATGATTTCATCACACTGACGACTCATGTTCATCTTGGAGTCCACTATGACTCCGAGATCCCTTTCTGCTTCTGTGCTGCTGAGAGGGTCACTTTCTAGCCAGTAGATGTGCTGGATATTTTTGCGCCTAGGTGCAGCACTCTGCACTTGTCCTTGTTGTACTGCATCCTGTTGTGTACTGCCCACTTTTCTAACCTGTCCAGGTCTTCCTGCAATCGTTCCCTACCCTCCGGAGTATGAACTTCACGCCACAATTTAGTATCGTCCGCAAACTTGGACAGAGTACACTTCACACCCACATCCAAGTCACTGATGAAGACATTGAAGAGTACATGTCCAAGGACCGAACCCTGTGGGACCCCACTACCCGTATCCTTCCAGGTCAATACCGACCCATCTACTACTACTCTCTGGGTGCGATCGCTAAGCCAATTTGCCACCCACCGGACTGTGTAAACATCTATGTCACAGCCTCTTAATTTATTTATGAGAATAGGATGAGATACCGTTTCGAAGGCCTTTCTCAAGTCCAAGAAAATGACATCCACCTCTACTACTGTGTCTAAGCATTTTGTGACCCTCTCATAGAATCATAGAAGTAGGGTCGGAAGGGACCTTGTAGATCTCCAAGTCTGACCCCCTGCCTGGGTAGGAGGAAAACTGGACTCAGTTGACCCCAGTCAGGTAGGCATCAAGCTGCTTCTTAAAGACCCCCAGGGTAGGAGCCAGCACCACTTCCCATGGAAGTTGGTTCCAGATCCTAGCCGCCCTAACTGTGAAGTAGTTCTTACAGATGTCTAATCTAAACCTACTCTCCAACAACTTGTGGCCGTTATTCCTTGTTATCCCGGGGGCGCTAGGGGAAACAAGGTCTCCCCCAAACCCTTCTGGTCCCCCCTAGTGAGTTTATAGACGGTCACCAGGTCCCCCCTCAGCCTTCTCTTGTGAAGGCTGAACAGGTTCAGGTCCTGTAGCCTCTCATTGTAGGGTCTGCCCTGCTGTCCCTGGATCATGCGGGTGGCCCTCCTCTGAACCCTCTCAATGTTGTCCACA
>NW_005841935.1:1396196-1403375 GCF_000455745.1 Alligator sinensis
CAATGCCACAGTCGCCTAGTTTTTTAATGAGGATGGGGTGGTCGACAGTGTCAAAGGCCTTGCTGAAGTCCAGAAAGACTACATCCACGGCGACACCTGCATCCAATGCTTTTGTGACCTGATCGTAAAAGGCAATCAGGTTGGTCTGACATGACCTGCCCCTAATGAAACCGTGCTGGTTGCCCATTCATAAAATGAAACCAGATTGGTCAGGCATGATCTACCTGCTACAAATCCATGCTGGTTTCCCTGCTGCGTTATTTTTCCCGCTGGACTCCCACAAATATGATCCTTCATAAACTTTTGTGGGGTATTGTGGGGTGTTCATGGGAGCCCCCTGCACGCGCCTCCCTGAGGTCAGCTCCTGCCCTGCAACAGCCCAGAGCCTGTGTGCTGTGCGGCGCCTCCCTGCTACCGCCAACAGTGCACAGCCCCAGTGTTCCCCGCACTTGCCAAAGGCAATGTGTAGGGGATGCACATGGGTGCACGTGCACCCCCTGATCATGGTGGTGCACCTGCTACAAAAAGGTGCCACTGACAGTGTTGGCAGTGCCTATGGGTGGTTGGTGCTTACCACCCCACCACTGACACTACCAGCAGTGTCTGCGGGCGGTTTGCAATCCCCACTGGCCACTGCTGGCGGTGGCTGCAGGTGGTCGCCGACCCTTGGTTGGCGCTCACCCCTCCACCGCCAACAGTACCGCACAGCATCTGCAGGAGCTCCTTCGCTTACTGCTGCTGGACTCCTGCTGCTCCTAGCGCCACGCTCCTGTCGTCTCCGTGCCCCACCAGCCGCCAGGGGCACATGTCATTCATGACGCCCACTCTGCATCGTCCAGCTGTGGCGCATTTTGCTGCCCCTGGACATACAGCAGGGCTGGGCCAGCTCCATCTGGCTGCTGCTGCCGCTGGCCCTAGCCCAGGGGCGGGCAATTACTTTTGGCGGAGGGCCGCTTACTGAGTTTTGGCAAGCCATTGAGGGCCGCATGACAGGCACCCAGGGGCAGATAAATATTAATTTTCTAAATTTTTTAGGGGCCCTGTGGGTCAGATAGAATGTCCTGGTGGGCTGCATCTGGCTCGTGGGCTGCATTTTGCCCACCCCTGCCCTAGCCCCACAGTATCAGCAGGGACCAGCAGGTGTGCATGCAGTCCTGATCCTGTGCGCCCCATCTTTGCTCTATGCTTGCCTGTTGGGGCTGAGCAGCAGCAGTGGCAGCAGCGGCAGCTGCCAGGCAGGCTGTTGCTTGGAATGGGGGAAAGCAGTCCCTCCCCTTAGTTGTTGCTGGGCAGTCCTTGGTGCAGCCACCTGGAGCCTGTGCCGTGTCGCTCCTTGTCGGGCTGCCCTGCATCTCCGTCACACCTGCCTCTGGGCTGCACTGTGACTGCTCTGCACTGTGACTGCTGACATGCTGTGCAGCCCAGAGGTGGTGAAGATGGAGACGCAGGGCACTCTAGTGTGGCGCAGGCACTGGGCGACTGTACCAAGAACTGCCTGGCGGCACCACTGCTGGCACTTTCTGCTATAGCCATCCGGAGCCCACGTGGGGCTGCCCTGAATCTGCTCTGCGCTTACACCACTGCCCCACAGGGCAGCCCAGAGGCAGTGGTGGAGCAGTGTAGACGCAGGGCAGCTCCACACCGGCTCCAGGCAGCTACACCAGGAAGCACTGGCAGTGGCAAGGGGGAGGGGCTGCTTTTACCCCGTGCTGAGCAGCAGTTTCTCTCTTGCGCTGTCGCTGCTCAACCCAGGCAGGCAAGCCTAGAGCAGGCGTGGGGTGCGCAGAGCCGGGGCTGCGTGTGTGTGCTGGTCCTCATCAGTACTGCAGGGCTGGGGCCAGTGGCGGCAGCAGCCAGAAGGAGCTGCCACTGCCTGGACTGCCTAGAAAGCAGTCCAGCTGCAGAGCTGCCCCAGCCCTGCTGCATGCCCAGGGTGCAGCAGGACATGCCATGGGACCTGCTGCAGGCCGGACAAAGCCCCGCTGTGGGCCAGATCTGGCCCGTGGGCCGTATTTTGCTGACCTCTGCCTTAGGGAGTTACCGAAGTACCTCCTGGGTCGAATCCCCATTGTGTGTAAACTGGCCTAACTCCACTCTCTTTACCAGAGCTTTGCTGATTTAGACTCATCCAAGAGTTTACCAAGGTGTTCAGAAGGCTCTTAGCCATGAGCTCTATGTTACAAATATATTGCCATCCTGACATTCACAGGTGTCCTTATCACCAGCCTCACCAGTGAGAACAAAGACTGCAAGGGGTTGGAGACTGATCTTTCCCTGTAGGAGCAATCCTGACCAGGCAGGGCTGAGACTTGTCAGTGGAGCACTGGTGCAAAGCCTGGACAGTACTGCACTGTTTTGTAGATAGATGTAGAATTCCTTGGAGCTATCAATCCATTCTCTGTCTGTAAACAGCAGGAAAATCATTATTTTTCAATATGAAGAGGTAGTTAGCTGTGTTAATTTGAAGTCAGCCAAAGGCAGGGCAGAGTGGCACCTGAGAGACTAACTGGTTCAGAGAGATAAATTTTCATAAGCAATAGCCTACTTTGTCATATGTTATGAAACTTCATCATAGTAGCTGTTGCCTACAAAAGTGTATGCCTCTGAATCAGTTAGGCTCTCAGGTGCCACTTTGCCTTGATAGGGCTTTAACAGCTAATTGCATTAGACCTCTGTACCTTCTAAGGGCAAAAACAGCTCTATCTACAAAGCTTTCTAGTGCTAACAGGGTTTTAAACTATATGGACTCCTTCCTGCTCAGCCCCATTCATTTTTATTTTGCATTTTGAACTTTAATGTTTTTTAACCAAGGAAGTTTTATTAAGTTTCCTGAATAATTAAGTGGATGACTGCCAAGAAGTGAAAGCTTTGTATCATGGAGTTTGCCCTCCCACTGAATCCTGATAAGAAGTAATATTTTCCTTGGTGCCCAGGTAACAACCATGTGTAGAAGAAAGCATTGTCTTCAGAGAATGCAGACAAGTTAGTTTTAGCTTTGCCATTTTTTTCTGGCAAACTTTGTTTAGGTTGTCTCAGAATAATGGAATTTAGCAAGGGAAATTAGCTTTATCAGTAATTCAGATGGCAATGACAAACCAGCATAAAGCCTGGCTACATTCTTGGTTTTGCTTGCATATCATGCCTGGCTCAGAGAATCACTTAAAGCTGTCTTTGAATACCAACTCTCCCTCAGACTGCCTGAGCAAAGGCCCCTTCAGTACCTGGGTGCAGGGTGGGTGTTGAAGAGCCCTGTGTTCACCTGCAGGTTCCACCATACTGCAGTCAGATTGGGTGTGTTAGGCAGGCTCTCTTTGGAATTACAGTTCTTCTGGAAAGAGCCTACTGCCTGCAAGTGTAGCACTAATTCCTAAGGTCTTTCCTGTGCTAACCAAGGGTGTGCTAAGTCATTAGAGCTATCACTGCACCTTTTTTAAAGGAAGTCACCCGTGGGGTATTTGAAGGGAAAAAAAGATCTGTTGGCTGTGACTGTAAGTTCAAGTAGAGTGTAACCTACGTATGGCATGGTCTGCTCAAGTGCAGATACTAGGCATAGCTCCCCACCACATTTCAGCTCTAGGTCAGGGTACCTCCAGTGGAATCAGTATAATAGCACTGATGTGAAATGGGAGTAGCATCAGGTTGTCACTGTGGCCTCCTCCTACCACAGGCACCTTTAAATCTCAGTCATGCTCTTCAGCATCTGAATTGTATGCATTAATTTAAATTTCTTGATGGGTTTTGGAAATCAGATATGAGACAAGAGGCCTTGTTTTCCATGTGACGCCAGTATGGAGAAGATACAAGCACCTTGCTTGCAGGTCCAAAGTTAAGGGTAGGTGGAGCAGTGGAGTGGGTGAGTCAGAGCTCCTGTCCCTGGGATCAGCGTAGTTTCCATGTGAAGTGGGATTTCTCAATCTGGCTGTGGTACTTTTTAGTGAATACAGTTCTGCACACGGACCAACACCTACATCAAAGGTGGAAAAAATCTGACCCATGGAGGGGCTTTGTCCAGTCCACAGAGGGTCCCTTGGTCGTGTTTGCTGTAGGCACTGTCGGGACGTGGTACGTCCTGCCACCCCTTGGGCACGCAGTGGGGCTGGGGCGGCTCTGCAGCTGGACTGCCTTCCTAGGCAGACTAGGTGGTGTCAACTTCTTCCATCTGCCGCCGCTGCTGGCCCCAGCCCCATGGTACCAGTGGGGACACACGCCACAGCCCTGGCCCAGCATGCCCTGCACCTGCTCTGGACTCACCTGCTCATACTAAACAGTGGCAGCAGCAGTGTTGGCCAGACAGAAACTGTTGCTCAGCAAGTGGGGGGGAGTGGCCCCTTTCCTTCGTCACTACCTGGCACTTCCTGCTATAGCTGCCCAGAGTCTATGCTGGGCTGCCCTGCCGCTCCTCTGCACTGCCACCGCTGTCAATTAACCAATTAAGTCACAGAGCCCTCCTTAATATACTTTATCATGCCCTGGGTAAAATGAAGGCATCACAGGTTAGCCACACTGGGGAACATTACATGAAGGTTAGGTACACATTTAGGAGGTCAAACACTTCACTTCAAGAGGCAAAAAGGTTATAATCCTAGGGTCTTATTTACACTAAAGAGTTATGCTGGTAAAGATTTTGCCAGCCTTGTGCCAGACACAGCTAGTCCAGGGAGAGCATTCATACTGGGCCCCTTCAGTTCACACCGAAGCAGGCTGTCTGGGAAAAAATGTGCTGGGAGGGAGTCATCCTAGTGTTGTCCCTTCCATGTTCAGGCATGTTACCTTGTGGGAAATTGCTGCTGTGCACTGTGGGGCAGCTGCCTTGATGAGACAGCTCATGCCTCTCAGGAAATTGTGGGTATCTGGCATCCAATGTTAACAATTTGTTATTTTCCTCTATAATTAACTGCTCTCAAGTATCATTTGCCAGCACACTGCTGAAAACTGTCGTGAATCAGAGCAGCCGCCGGCAGCTTGTCTGACTCACACACCGGAGTGGTAGATTTAGAGCTCGGCAGGCGGGTAATTGATGGATGGAGTGGAATTAACCAGGCACAGACACGTGTAGGTTACAGGAGTTTGTTTACTTACGTCGCCTAGATAGTGATGGACGACGCAGGCGAGCCTTTGTTCCGTTACAGCTTCGGTTACAGAGTTGAATATACGCATATAACTTCGGTTACAGAGTCGAGTACACGCACGCAGTTAGGTTACAACGGGATAATGACGGACGTGGTGCCGGGAATGAACGGTCGAGCTTGCAAGACTTTCTACGTCAATAGTTTACGCTGACGGGATGATTGATTGGGAATTGATCAATTTCCCAATTCTCTGGTGACAAGCACAGGTGTTTCCTGTGAGATCCCCAGAGCTCTCCGACTTGGGCGGAAACCGTTAAACTATTTATAGGCAGAGGTGTTTGACAGAGATGCCCAATCGTGAACCGTTATATGGAATCTTTAATTTTTTGGCAGGTGGCAGCTCTTTGTCTCCTCAAGTTACAAGGTAGTGGGTTAGGTTTCTCTACCTGTTACGTGTGCGCTACGTGTGAGGAGCTTACGCTTATCTTTGACCAATTATATATAGTTTCCCCTAGCATTTTATTTCAGCTGACCAATTATCTACAGTACTCTGGCCACGTTTTGTTTCAAGGAATTTTTGGCAGGGATGTCTTTTAACCCTTAATCGTCAAAATGAGGATGATTTGAATGGTATCTCTTGCTCAGTGGCATTGGCACAATTTAATTGGGTTGTGACAAAAACATTTCCTACTTGTACTTTCCTGAGATTGCGGTACAGAAAGAGATTGTTGCAGATAACGTATTTGATGGAATTGCTCTGTTGGTGCTTGCAAATGATCTGTGGACAGATAATATTTGTATGGTATTTGTTCTTTATTTAATGCTGTTTGCCAAACCGGTCCTACCAACAATTCTGGATCTGAAGTAGTTCATTGTAAGTCTTTTATATTCAAGGCATGAGACATGGGTCTGGATGCATAGGTCACATGGTAATAGTTCTGTTGCCTGATTGGAAGTTTCTTTTTTTAGGCATCCTTCCATGCAACAAATCTCAAAACTGTGCTCTGGGAATCCTCTCCAATATTCATTTAATGTTAGCTGTGCCAGTGAGGATACCTGCTGCTGAACTACAGGAAAACCCAGCCCTGCTTCAGCAGGGTTCCTTTGCATTGTGAATAAACTGTCAGGGAAGATGGCTTATTTGGCTGTCTGCCAGCCAGCATGTTGCAGTCCTGTTCCATAAGGTGCGATTCACTTGGAGGAGCCAGGAGGGAATGCCATGCTTATTCTATGCTCATGCAAGCACCCCTATGTTCAGATTGCTTGGATCTAGCTTGAGGGACCTGGCCACTGAGCAGCAGCCTCTGGCCCCAGCCAACGGCACTGCCATTTCAGGAAAGAGGACAGGTCATTTCTTCTTGTTTTGGGAATTCTGGCACAGAGGCAGGAAGATATTATGTCACCAGTTTCATAGCCTGCTCTGTTACAGGCTAAGGCAGGACTCCTTAAGGCTGCTTGAGGGATAAAGCTTGGCTGAAACACTCCAAACTCCAGTGATTCCCAGCAGCTAGGAGTAGATTCGATCAGAGCGAGGGTGCTTTCCATTCTGCCAGTTGTTGGTGCAGAGCCAACTTCCTTGGACCTTGCATTGAGGAGACCTTGGTAAACCCAGGAACTTGGGCCTTTGCCTCCTAATGCTGCCTACAGAGCATCCCTGTTGCACCAAATGGCTTTCTGGAAACCCCCCTTTTAAGGCATTTTCATCACAAAACAGGCCAATGGATAAAACAAACCTCTAGCAAGCATAGGCAGCATTACTCCTGAGCTACTGCTGTGGAAGAGGCTTGTTAGGTGTGGAGTTTTCTCATTCAGTAGGTACTACGTGCTGTGAAGAAACCCATGTTGGTTGTTTACCATTTATTGCTCTCATTACCGTAAAACTTCACAGCTAATGCTTGAGCTGGCTTGGTTGTCGGAAGTGACAAGCACATGTGGTATTTACAGCTCGGGGTTATTGAGTAGAGATTATTCCCCCCAGGACCAAAAGCTGGTACTTCCTTATGGCACTGTACTTGAATAGCAGACAGGGTCTTCTGACACAGGGAAAACCCTGGACCAAATCCTCCTCCTACTGATATGAGTAGGAGAATTTGGCTTTGCCTTCAGCAGG
>NW_005841935.1:1403385-1404429 GCF_000455745.1 Alligator sinensis
CCCAACAGCTCACAAATCTTAGAAGGTGGCAGGAACGAAAGTTGCGGCAGGAACCATTTTCATTGTATTTCTGTACAGACCTTGGTGATCCTTGAATGGAGCCTTAGGTACTACTATTACTACTACTACTACTACTACTAATAATAACAACTCTGCCAACCCTAAACATTAACAAAATCATTAGATTGTCTTAAAAGTATGATTTTTATCAATCATAAATGTTGGGTCCTTTTAACTTGTAGAACTTGGGATAAAAATCCTGAGAGTTGGCATCACTGAGAAGCTGCGCAGGTCAATAATTCTTACAGAGGCATTCTCTTCTGTGCATGTGATACGCATGTAGATACATCCAAGCTAGTCTTAAAGTGGCTAGCATGGTAACCCAGAAGTGTAGCTGTGGCAGCACAGAGCTGCAAAACCTGTTCAGAAAATGGAATACATACTTGGAAGGTTCCCCTGCATTGCTAGCAGCACCAGATCTCCCTTGTTTGAAACCAGCTCTGCTATGCTTATCCAGAGGTAGAGTTGGGCTGTTACTGACTTGGAGAACCCTCACCATTCACCCTCTTGTCTTTGGCTCGGCACCCACTCCAGCACCATATGGGCCCACAGTCAGAGGGATGGGAATAAGACCTCCCACTCCAAGAGAAACACATAAAATGGGGACGTAGATGTCTTGCCTTTTTTTGAGAAAGAAAGTAGGAGACAAACAGGGTGACTCTTAAGTATGGCTCAGCCCCTGTGTTCTGAATTGCGTGGGCTAAAATACTGACATGGAATTAAATATGGAAGCCCAACAGCAGATTAAAAAATATGGGAAGTCTAAAACTGTGTGTGAGAGCTTTGTGAACCCACTGCCTTCAAGCTACTCTGGATAACAGGTATGTGCAGCACCAGGGAGGCCTCCTGGACTTTGATCAGTGCCTAACGATGTCTCTGGGAAGGTATGTTTTTCTCAGCTCTTGTGAGAGTAAAACCATAAAGATAAACAATCTATTCACTCAAGAGAGTTTATGAAAAACATGCATCTCAGGTACTTCAGCA
>NW_005841935.1:1404460-1429087 GCF_000455745.1 Alligator sinensis
CTTTCCTTCTAGGCTGCACGTAGTCAAACCCCTATGGGCTGGGACTGGTGGTTCAGCCAGTGACGCACCTCTTAGCAACTTCAGCACACACTAGGATCATCACGGCCAGCTCCTGTGGAGTGCAAGAGCCTTTTTCCTCCCCAGAGTGATGTGCGCAGGCAAACACAGAACGTATTGCTGGCTGGGGTACATTCCAGGACAACCGACTCCACCTATGAGACATAAAGGTCAGCCTTAAAGGAGATCTTAACTATATTAATTCAAAACTCCTTATGCCACAGCATGTCTTTCTGGTGGTTCCAGAAATGCTGGATTAGGGTACACTGCAAGTCCAGCTTCTACCCAAAAGTCTTTGATAGGGAAAGCTCATGTTCAGTGGGGTGACCATAGTTTCTTTGATGAAGCAGCCGTTCCCAATTACTCTACTTGCTTATGATCCCCCACCTCTTATTGTATTAGTGCCAGCAGGAAGGAAGGGAGCTTCACAGAAGATGGGCCAAAGTCCTCTAGTTTGTGGCAGCATAAGCTAAATGAACTCAATAGGATGGCAGCAAAAGGACGATTTGTCCCAGTAACTCTAAGCAGACTGGGCCTGATTTACCACTGAAGCTGCCCAGATAATCCTATTGATAATGTTGCTCTGGGTTATGGGTAGGGTCATACAGTGGTTCCTTAGGCCTGGTGTTTGGAGAGCGTCATGCATGCTCTTCTGTGACTTCCTGTTTATTATATCTAAGATCTCACCCACAGGGCCCAGGGCAGCTGCTGCTGAAGTTAATGAAAGCTGCATCAAGCCCATAATATATTGAATACCTACAGGAATTGGGTATCATTATCATTATTAATGTTGATCATAATAACAATAATAGATTTCCATCTGACATCAGTCAGATGCTCATTTATGGTAAGGGTAGTAAGGCTCCAGGGAGGTATTTGCACAGGCATTTAGCCACAGTATTCACCCAAGAGATGACCAGCCCTAAACTTATCTGGGCTTTTAATAACTGAACATTATCCTCCTTTGTCAGTCTGCTTATGCTCAGGGTACCTGACCTACTTTTGGTAGGAAGTCATTTTTATTTTTAAAATGGCCTGGATTATTTTTCTCTCTAAGACCTGGTCACCTCTAATAATTTGGAAAGCTGGTCCTGGAAAGTAGTCCAACCCCAGTAAGTGCTCCTCACTTTCCCAATATTCAGTTAGCTACTACCATGAGGCTGCCAGGAACAAGCTTTTCCCCTCTCTTCTTGCCTCCCCCCAGCACATCCCCATTGCAGGAAGTTCTGAGGGAATGCCAGAAAGCAGGGCCTTTCACTGAGTTATGTAAGGATATATTGGGGTCACACAGATTTAAGTGGTACATGCTCGTTGGCAATGTGTAGAGGGTGCACGTGCACCCCCTGAGATCGCCCATGTACTCCCTGGAAGTGCCAGCCACAAAACCAGAAGTGTACTTCCGGTTTTGCTGCTGGCTCAGTGATTGGCTGCTGGAGGACCCTCCTCAGTTGGCGATCTGGTGCCCCCCTGAGACTCAGGAGGCACCAGTCACCCATGTACGTGCTTCAGTGCTGTGCTGTATCTGGGCCCAAGGATTGGAGTTAGCTGGAGAGAATAACTGACATTTTATACATGGCGTCTCGTGAATGTTGGCGTTTGAAATGGAACTTCACAACATGAAGATAAAAGAAACTAACATCAACAGTGACCTATCCTTTCTAAGCCTATGCAAGAAACACAACATCATTCCCAGAGGACTGAACATCTACAATCCTCTGACCACCTCACAGAACTCCAAATATGTTTCACAGCTCTGCAGGAGAACTTCAGAAAAACTTAGAAATCATCTCCTTCACATACTCTATTCCAAAATAAATCACCTCAAGAAGAAAATCAACACATACTTCAACAACCTACAAGAGATGAATCCGGATATCTTCCCAAACATTATACAACATACACAAAAAGATTACCAAAGATTTATTACACCATCCATCCAACACAAAAAGAAGAAATGGAACCAATTACTACAGGAACAACTGACCCAGCCACAAAACAAACCTCAGAAGAACAACGCCAATACTATACAATGTTCCAACATCATACCTGATGAAACAGAAGAAACCAGTCAACCCTCTAATATTATCAGTCTCTCCATGCACACACTTACCAAAGCTGAAAAATCTGTCCTCCCCAAAGGCCTTAATTTCTGTCCTGAAAAACACCTGAAGAAGATACTACAATGTGAAGAACTAGAAGAAATTTTCTGACACCTCTGAAGGAGTATTTCCACAACCAAAATTAATCCACTTTCAACACAAATTCATCCAGTGACAACATCAATGAAAAAATCGACACCAAAAAATCCCAAAAAACCTCAGATTGGACACTTTACAGTGGATGAAATTCAATCCTCGACTACTACATTGACTGCTTCAGAGAAAGATGAACAATGAAATACCCAGCAGCAAACACCACTATAACAACCTCTCTCACTCAAAAAGAAGGGCCATTGACTCTCTAAGATCCAACCACCAAATAGTAATAAAACCAGCACCATGAAGACCACATAAAAGAAGCCAACAGACAACTCTCTGACACAACCTACTATAAAACACTAGAGGAAGACCCAACTCTCCTTTTTCCCCCCTCATTCTCCTCCTCCCCCCCTTCTCTGCCTATTGTTCTCCTAGTTTCCAGCTGTGCAGGCCGGGAGCGGTCTGAGGCCCTCGGGGGCGCGCGGCGGGCTGTGGCCAGCAGCCCAGGCACGCGGGTTGGGGAATGCAGGCTGGCGGACTAGAATTAGGCACGGATGCGTAGCGGTTGATTAAAGATTATTTTACTTACACCGTAGATGGTTGCGGTGCAGGCAGGAAAAACTTGCTTGTGTTGCAGTTACAGACAGACACGTGGAGTTTGCTAGGCTCCACAACACGAACTCGAACAAGACCCGCAGAAAACTCGAGCCTCTTAAAATAACTCGGACAGAGCTCTGGATACACACACACACGAAGCTTGCTAGGCTCCGTGGAACAAGCGCGCAGGGAAGGGGTTCGTCGAGGGATCGCGCTCGGCGACGGGGAGAGGCCAGAGGTTGATCAGACCCCTATAGCCTTCTTAAGGCACACACTGGGTCCGTTAGGCTCCGCAGCGCTTAGAGTTCTTCATGAGACGTGAAGTCCTCCTCCTCCACGAGATGGTTGTGGAGTCCTCCAACTTGGGCGGAAACCGCTCAAGCCTCTTATATGGCTAGCAAGCCAATCGTTAGCTGCCACGTGGGAATAATTTAGAAACAGCCAATAGTGGGGAACAAATTTGCATGCGAATGGCGGGAACTCCTTTGCACCGGGGTTTTCTCTTTGCAACTGAGAAATGCACCCTGCAAAGAAAGCTCCTCGTGGCGGGAAATAATTTAGCAGTGCCGAAGCGCGCACACACAAAATCACACCCTTGGGTTGTGACAACACCTATTTACATTCTCACTGACCTCCTGCCACACTTTTAGCTTCTTTCATTCCTTGGAGAGCTCAGAACAACAGCAGAGTCTCCCTATGCCTGAAGAAGGGTGCTTGTGCCCAAAGGCTTGCAAAGAACTTTGTTCCAACTACTCGGTTGGTCTAATAAAAGATATCACATCTACCCAAAGAACCTTGCCTGCTTATTGTGTATGTGTATGTGAGGGGGAGGCATATGGTGAGGGGAATGATAATGGATGGAGGCATTTCTGTCCCAGAAGCCCATTAGCCAAGTGATAAGATTTAAAGGAGGGGTTGCAAAAGCTATATCCCGTGCTGTGTTTTGATCCAGTATGCATGGTTGGTCCATGGCCTGCATAAGTCCTCTCCAAGTTTCCAAGTGCCCGAAGGGAAATAGCTGGCTAGAAAAGAGAGTACAAGTTACCTATGAATACTCCTGTCCTGATTGTGTACTTGGTTCATTGGAACCGCCTTGCCCAATAAAAGGTGTTTTTTTCTAGCTGAGTACAATTCATTTTAATGAGAGCTAGTGCCAACTGCCAAGCAAGGACAGATGGAACAGGAAATTAGAAAACAGCATTTGAAAACAAGTGTAAAAGCCAAAGTGTGGCAGTTCTCAGCACAATAACAAAATAACTTTTCACTGTTGACTGTCCTACTGACCAGCTTACAGTGTAATACTTACTGACTGAATAGTGAATCAGCACGCACACCATGCCTTTGTGTCTGTCATGTATGGTTGAGAAGTGTACGTAATAGCCTGGGGTAGAACATTTAAAAGCAGTGTGGGGAGTAACGTAATTCTTCCACTCTCCTTGAGGGAAGGAGAATATCCTTTATGTTACTTTGAAATTTTTTCTCATCAGAGCAGGCAGAACTACCCCAGCATGTACCATACATGCCCTATCTCTGGAAAAATCCATTATAGCCGATAAGGAGCTGGCCCTGCAACTCTCCCTTTTCAGGGGAATTACTGGTAGGATTTTTATAAAGAACTTTTTAGGATTTTAAATTATTGTAAGTTACTTATTTTTCAGAACCCTTATGCTCTAGCTGAGCAAGACTTTAACCCAAAGTCACTGCAGCCAGCAGACTCACATCCACCTTTATTCTGACCACTGGCTATGTTCTGCCATCAGATTCCCTCTGTCACTGATCTGTGTGCATGTCACAGTGCTGAATCTGACCCACTCTTTACCTTGCTTTCCCTTTGGTCAATGTATGTATGTACCCTGAACCAGAGCTTCCAATCAGGAGCAAACTCTCTACATCTTTCTGGACACTTCTGCCTAGGTCTGGTGAGCTGTATTACACCACAAACATGGTGGTGTTTGCATCATCTTTGCAGTGTTGCTTCCTGAAGCAACACTGGAAAGCAACACTCATGAGCTCTCAGTTAAGATGCTTCCCCTACTGCCACAGAAGGGACAGGTATTTTATAGAAAAGCATTGCCCTTGTCCTGCACGTGCTGTGGTCTGATGTCAGAACTACACATAACTATGCAATTACCTAGCCGTGTTCTGATCCCAGCTTGGTGGTGCTGTGGGCAGGGAAAACTCCCCACTATTCTCCAAACTCAAACTTTTGGCCTTTCTGGCCTAACACAGTTTAAGGCTGGAGGGAACAGCTACATGCATCTGCTCTTAGCTGCAGGGAGGGTCAACAATCATATCACAATAGAGATACTGAAATCAAGCACTGGGACCTTTTGAAAGCTCACACCCTCTCTGTCAACAGGCAGAGTAGACTAATTGGACATGTCCCTTCTCGCTCCTGAAGAAAGCCTACTTCAGGAATAGCTGATAATGAGTGGTAAGGTACAGTTTTGTTTTGCTCCGACGCTGATAGGCCCTATAAACTGAATCCCTCAGGTCATGAGATTTGCAATGCCTATGCCTGAGTGGCAGAGAGAAAACCAGCAGCCAAGTAATGCAATGATAACTTAATTGCCTTAAACAAAAAGTCTCCTCCTTTAGCTTGCTATTTAGGACAGCAGTGCACTTCCTTGAGACATCAGTAGGGGTCTTCCGAACTCAAGGAGGCAGCTGGCTGATTTCAGAGGCAGATCCCCGGGCTGGCCACCATTTTCCAGGTTGAGCGCAGTGGGGCCCCTCATACCTCTGAGTGGAGTCCTGCCCCTCCCCAGAGATTGCCAGATGGCCCCAAACCACACCTTAAATTGCTTAGTAGTGTTTATCTTAATGGCTTGTGCATGATTAATCAGGGGATTAAGCCAGTGGAAGCCATTAATTGATGCATTATTAAGCAATCTAAGCACTTATTTAAACTATCTTATTAAAATAAAGCTATACACAACATGAATTGTAACTAATACCAACTATATACACTTTATTAACTAACACCAACTATATACACGGTATTAAAGGAGTTTACTGAAACTGAAGGCTAACCTTGAAAAAGGCAAATTCATGCTAGCTATTAAATGTGATAATGCTGCATCCAGCCACAGTTGCTGCAGACATTCTCTGTGTCTGTAAGCTGAACACTTGTCCATACACTGAGATGGCACGTTCAGTATCCACTGAGCTCATTGGAATGGTGAGGAGTGTCTTCCCAGGGTGTAGAGATGTGGAAACTGGGCACAGACAGAGCTCCAGCACACAGGCACAGGCATCCGGCACTCTTTGACAAAGTTCACGTAAGCAGCATGTTCGTTGTCATTTTCTTTTAGCCATCCCAGGAGTGTTTTCAGCAGCTGAGGGTCACAACTCATAACAGGCACCTGGTTGGGGTCCAAAATGTGAACAACACTAAGGAAGGTGGCAGCCAGTTGTCTGAACCATGGTGGCAGTGACAGACCACACCTGTAGTAATGGTTCAGCTGAACAACTATTGCCTGGAACAGGTCCCTTCTGCACTGGTTTTCACAAGGACAGCTTGACAGTGCTTGCAATGTCCTGTCTTGGACCCAGCTTATCAAATCCACCAACTTGTGTGTGTGGTAAGTCACAGCCTGTCAGCTTTCAAACCACATTAGAAGTTCCATGAACTGGGGGGGCATGGTCACCCACAAATATCACTTGATCTTGAATGTCACCTTACCTTAAGATATCATGACGTTTAAGCATACACTGTGTGCTGAGTGTGATTTCCAGCTCCTTGCTCAGAGACTGCTGGTAGTACTTCATATGCTTGGCATGGTAACAGACCACATTGAACCATGAATTCCACCTTGTGAGCACAGGCTCTGGTGGCAGCGGCACAATGCCATGTGAATCCCTGCTTTCACTGGTGACGGACTCCCTGTACCAGACCTTATGGCATGGATAGTACTTGAAGGCTTTCTTGAAGGAAGACACCAGGCTATCCACATTGGGGAACTGCATGCACTAGATGTCACTTACTAAAGACAGAATGTGTGCATTGCAGGTGACATGAACTGCATTGGACAGCATTCCTTGGAGCACATCGGAGAAAGCCTTGCACATGTACATGGCTTCCCTGGCTGGCCCTGGACTGGGTCCTGGATTGAGCTGACTGTCATGGGCTCAATCTTCTGATTTGCTTCCTCCCTGCACCACATCCTCCACTGAGCCTAAATTATGGACTTAGCCTCTAATTTGCAGTTCTCCTGGCAGCCAGGAACCAGCATGAGATTGCCTTGTGCATGCTGTGCCAATCTTTCTTAGCAGTGCTAATGGGTATCGGCGTACTGCTGAATACTTTGGCTTCCATCAGGGACATTAGGGCTTGTCCAAAAATGTGGAATGGGTTTCTCAGTTGTGATCCACCACTTCAGTCATTTCTGCTTAGTCCTTGCATGAACTCTTACATTTTGGCCCAAAAATGCTTGCCCTGCTGTGGCATAACTTAAATTGACTCCTCTCTGACTGTATTAATCAACACAGAGGCCTTCTCATTGCAAAATAACCACATTCACCTTTAGTCCTAATCGGAAGTAGTTGTGGGGGCAATTACTAGTAACACTTGGGTTTTTCCAGTGCCATCTCCCCAAATCCTACCCTTTCCCTGCTCAAGAGGGCATGCAGTAGTTTATCTTTTCAAAGGATCAGCTGTTGTTTTTTCCCTCAAGCTGCCTAAGTATTACTTCAGCAGATACATCTTCATTAAGTCTTTTCACAGAGAGTGCTGCCCTGTGGACATTAACAGTAATACCATTCATTTGAGTACTTTCTGCAAGATGTATACGATATTATCTTTCTTTACTGCCTTAGTTATTTAAATTAAGTATGCATTTTTCATTTGAAAAACTAGCCTCCTTTTCTGTAGGGTTTAACATGCTTAGAAGGCTCCATCTTTTTCCTGCCCTGGGTATTTCCAAAGAGCGAATGCATCCCTGAGCAGGAAGTGCTAGATTCTGTTCCACCTATTGGGCATCTCAGTAAATTTAGATGCCTAAAAAGTGTGATTTTATTCCACCCTGTTCAAGTATTACTTCAGCAGATATATCGTCATTAAGTCTTTTCGCAGTAGCTGAAGTGCTGAAAATCCATTAAGCAGACAAGGTTCCTTGGGTCCTGATATTTTTTATTAGACCAACCCAAATGGTTGGAGAATAGTTTGTAGCCGTGTTGGTCTAAGGACATAGGCAGAATCTGATATCTTTTATTAGACCAACCATGCATCTACTTTTCAATATTGCCAACTCCACCATGCCAAAAATCATGAGATGAACTGTTAAAGTATCAAGAGACTGGCATGTAAATCATGAGATGCTGTTTTTGAAGTGTGTGCGCGTGCATGTGTGTTTGTGTGTAGGTTATTTGTGAAGGTGTTGGGGGCTGTGGGTGTGTGGGGTTTGGAGCCTGGGGAGGGAGGGTCCCCACACACCCTGGCAGGATGTGGGTATGGTGGGCTGTGGCTTGGGAGCGAGGAGCAGACAGAGACACTGACAGACACACAGACAGTACCCAGCTGGTAAGCGGAGGAGAAGGTGGGGAGAGGAATTGGGGGTGGGTGGCAATCAATGCCCCTGTGGTAAGGGAGGGAGTGGGGCAGGAGCAGGGCAGGGGTGAATGGAGCACTGGAGCCAGGGCAGGTTGTCCAGAGGCACAGGGGGAGGGGCGCAGTTCCCTGCAGCAGCATGCACTCACAGGGGAGACCTGGGGGCACGTGCCTCCTGTGGGGCAGAGGTGAGCTGTTCACTACGGGCTGGGGCTCTGCGTCCTGCTGCCCTGCCCCAGGAGCTCAGCCGCACAATGCCGTTGCTGCCTGCCAGGTGGGCAGGGGACACGGGTTGCATGGCTGAGCTCCCGGGGCAAAGGCAGCAGGGTGCAGAGCCCCAGCTCACAGCAGGCAGCCTGTCTCTGCCCTGTGGGGTACACATGCTCCCATGCCTCCCCCGGGGGTGTGCGCCGCTGTGGGGAGCCAGGCCCCTACCCCGCACCTCTGTACAACCCGCCCTGGCCCTGGGGCGCCATTCACCCTTGCTCCTGCTCCTGCTCTGCTCCGTCTGTCACCGCGGGGGCCTCAATCCCCCCCCGACTTTCCCTCCACTTATCAGCTGAGAAAATCCAGAGATCTGAGGGTTGGTTCGGGAGATCACGAGTCAGTTATTTTGATTTTGAAATCCCAAGTCTCGCAATGATTTCATGACAGTTGGCACTACTGACATTTGCATCTGACCCCTGAGATTATACGTAAACAAAAGAGCGAGGAGGAGGATGATGACGAATCTGTCGGAATAACTGTTTTTCGGGGACTCAAGCAGGGTTGAGCAGAATGGCACTTAAGTGCCTAAGTCCACTTACATGTCTGATAGGGGCGAAGCGAACAGTAAGTCACTGATATGAAACCAAGAGAATTGCTTGGCTTTCCCTTGGAAGTGAATCCATTAGGAAATGATGGGTGTTTTACAAAGAATCCCTTTGCAGGGCTGACTCGGCGTGCCTGAAGAAGAAATGCTCTGTGCCAGGAATGCAGACATGGGGAACTCAGTGGGACTGCTAATCTGAGCACAGGTCCTTGTCCACATCAGCCTTTGCTTGACCAGGTCTTAGATGGGTAACTATGATATTACTAATATTACTGTACAACTCGGCAGTAAGAGATATGGAAAGGACTCTAATATATAGTTCCTTCCTCCTCAGTGGGTAACGAGTCTGCTACCCCCTCCCCCAGCCTTATGCTTCTTATGCCTTCTCTCCTCACAATAGGCTTCTGGCATTTGAGGTATCAGCTAGTGCCGTGTGACATGATATGTGCTCAGTGGTGGCAGATGGCAAGTGTTGGGCAGCCTGTAAGACAAGTTAGCCTCTTGGGACAGGTAGCAAGCAGAAGGGAGCCATGCGGAGCTGTGGGTCTGATGTCAGTCCTCACGAGGGGCAAGGAAGTGCCCTGCTTGAGTGCGTGAACGCGCACGGTCAGGTTACACCCATGCCTCGCTCACATTTATAAGGCCCTTGTTGTCCAAATTCCTCCCTGGTGTAACTCCAGTTGCCTCGGTGCTCTCATATGAGTGACACAGGACACCTCCTTCCTACTAAACTTGCTATGGTGTTCAGAAAGATGAACTAAAATGGTGGATCAGACTACATTGTATCTGACCTTTTTTGAAGATGTTATTTGCTGAAAGAACATTTGCACATTCAAGCGTGCTAACAAATGTGAACCTGAGTTTTTGGAAAATCAAGCTGCTATTGATTGGGTTTTTCTTTAACACCCAGACAATCACAGTATACTTCCTATGTGTCCTGTGGACAAGATCTCTGCCCAATGAACAGGCAAAGGCTTTGGTCTGCACGGGTGGTTTCTGAAGCCATGCATTATATTGGAGATGCTCAATGACCCAAATATAATCTGCCTGTTTACCTTAAAACAGCACTGTAAGAAGATAGTTCATTGGGCAGATGCACTGGCAAATTGCAACACTGTTTCCTTCCAGTTTGTCCAGATAGTTATCATCAGGCATCCTAGTTTTCACTGTTAAACACCCCCCCACGCCCTGCCAGTGCCCCTCACTCCAGACCCACAGTTCCCCACCCCTCCAGCCCTGCTGGTGCCCCTCACTCCCGACTCATTGCTCCCTGGCCCTGCTGCTGTCCCTTACTCCCAACCTGGCCCTACTGGTGCCTCTTACTCCCAACCCACAGTCCTCCACCCCACAAGCCTTGCTGGTGCCCTTCACTCCTGACCTGCTGCCCCCTGTCCCTGGTGATGCCCCTAACTCCCAACCCACTGCCCCCACCCCAGGCCCTCACCCCTCAGTGCGTGGGGAAGTGGGGGGAGTGTGTGGGGCAGGGAGTGTGTGGGCATAGGCAACACCATAAGTGAGGTGTCGGGAGGGCATGGGGAACATGTGCCTCCCCTGATTTCTGCACTCACAGTGGGGCACAGGGCTGCAGCCTGGTATACTGGCACCAGGCAGTGGTGGGAGGGAGCACTGCACTGCTATGGCTGCCAAGGTGAGGTACTCCCTGCTTTCCTGGCAGCAGCAGGGGGTCACAACTCTGCACCGCTATTGACAGGAGCCCTGCTCCAGCCGCACCACCATGGCTGCCAAGGTGAGGCTTTGTAATGGCAGCAGCATGGAGTTGTGCCCCCCTGCTGCTGCCAGACAGGCAGGGGGCACCTCATCTTGGTGGCCATGGTGGTGTAGTGCTCCTGGCAGTGGCGGCGGCAGCACCGAGCCTCCCCACTCCACTCCGCCCTCCCATGGTGGGTCCTGCCTACTGGGCTGCTGAGGTGGCTCCTGCCTGGTGCGAGTCTGACCAGGCTACAGCTCTGTGCTGCGTACCCCGCTGTGGGCACAGAAATCTTGGGGGGGGTACACATGCCCCCCCATGCCCTTCAGATGCATTGCCTATGCTCCCGCTGCCCCGCCCCCATAGACTTACCTGCAGGGAGCTGTTGGAGCTGCTCTCCACCACGGTGCTTGGAAACCTGCCAGCCTGCAAAGGGAAACCCGTGGTTTCCCAGGTTTTTCTCCTTTAAAGGAGAAAATCCATGTTTTTCTGTGGGAAATGGAAAACCTGGATCCCTGGTTATCATAGCTCCTTGTAGCTATAACTAATTTGTACCTGTCTAGACCCAAAAAGCCCTGTCAGGCTCCTGTGCATATAACTGGCATCCCTGCCTAGCCTCAGCATTGGCGAAAGAACAAAACTCCCCTCTGCTCTTCTGTGCCTTCCTGCAGGGAACATCCCTTATCCCCGTTGCTGGAGGAACCACAAGGTACTCCCTGGGAGTGCATAGCCACAGGACTGAAAATAAGCAATGTGTTTACCCAAGTTTAATAGAAGCAATGCTCATGAGATACAGAAAATCCCACCTCAACCACTGAAACTCTTGTGGCATCAGCAGCCCTGAACCCAATTCTTTCCAGTCATTTTGAAGGCTTTTAGTAGTCAGTTTTAGGGGCTATCTCCCTTCATTTGCAAGGTTCTTCTATGAGTTGCCAAGGTGACAGGGGCCTTTCCATCTGGCCATAGTCCTACCCTGCCATAGCCATAATGCCACCTCTCTGCAGCCATGTCCCCAACCCCACCCTATTGTCACCCCATTGCCAACAGTGAGTCAATTTCTATTCCCTCATTGAGCCTCTGTTAACGAGGGAATTCCTGTGCATGGTTTCTTTTTTTAACTCTCCTTTGACAAGCTATGTAAATTGGCCTTTTTCTTTTTATATTCCTCTTAAACTATCCATACCATTCTTTTTCCATCCATTTCTGCCCCTGCACCCATGTTGTGGTTTGCCTAATGACTTACAGTCAGAAGGAGCATATTCTGACATATTCATAGTTTTGGAACTTGATATTGGAGCCACTCATTTTGTTGTCTCTCCTTCACACAGTCCTGTTCCATTATGTTTTCAGCTACCTTCAGTTCTTTCCTCCTTCCTTCTTGTCAACCTAAAACTTGCCTATGGCAGAAGGCTTGGTGCTCCTGGCACTTTAAAAAGCAGGCAGGCTAGTGTTGGGGCAGCCTGCAGGTGCAGCCAGGATTGATTATGGAGTCATCTGACCTTGGAGGAAGGCTGGGCTTAGGTCGGATATAAACCCAGACCTCAGATGAGCCAGCTGTAACAGCTTGGAGCCTTCTGAGAAAACACCACCTCAGCAGAGTGGCTGCCACTGCAGAAGGTCAACATAGAGGGTAACATCTAAAGCAGTCTGGAGGTTTGGGAAGGAACTAAGGGGAGGAGGAGGAAGTTCCTAGGGACTCAGGGAGGGGTCTGGAGTCCAGATTGACTGAGCCGAGTGTGGGACCAGTGGGAGTCCAGGAATCCCAGAGGAGGGGTTAAGTGGAAGAGGACATCAATGAGGATGCCATCTGCAAGGAATGGGGCATGGTGTAGGGGAGGAATGGAGCCATGCAATTAGCCCATAAAGTAGGGACCACAGCCCACCTGGTGGTCATTGGAGAGAGCAATTTAGGAAGCCCTGGGATAGCCTACGTCATAAAAATAAACAACATCAAAGAGTGGTGGGCGACTAAAAGAGTGATTGCCCCAGAAAGTGAGGGCTGCAGGGACCCCAGGGGCTTCATGGCCACCGCAGGAGAGAGGCGCCTTGTGACACTGCCCACATCTGAGTTTCATGTTCACTATGTTATACATCACTAATCTGCTTCTAGCCCTCATGTCCACCCTTAGATCAATCTTCATCCAGTTTATGCCCAACACTGCCAATATCTTCTGTTTTCCCATTGTTTGTTTATTGAGAAAGCAATGCTGAGATTCTCTTGTAATCTCATGATTCCAGCAACTGTGGCTTTAACAGAAGCTCAGGACACAGTCAGAGCTGGCAGTATTGGTTTTTGTTGTGATGTTTTCTTTATTGACCACCAGATTTTTGGATTCCTGTTCTCTTCATTGGTTCTGATATATTTTTCTGAGCTCTCTACATTGCTAGTACTGTCTCACAAGCAGAGTGAAAAATCATATCAGTGCTTCTTTGAATAATTGTCTTTGCAATTCACTGATAACTTGGTTTTCTTTGATTAAAAAATCACCAATTCTCAATTAAAAAACCCCCAAACCTGTGTTTTTCCATGATTAAAATGAAATGCTACTATATATATATAGAGAGAGAGAGGTATCAGTTGAACACAAAGTTTTATTGATATATTTACAATTTTAAAGTAATTTCGAAGCCTACCAGTGCCTTAATCAGTATTCTAATATTATAAAAGCCTAAGTGTGTCTGTCTGTCTGTCCGTAATGCTTTATTTGTGCTATGATTGGCTGACAAACAGCTAATCAGAACATGAAGAAGCATTCTGAGAGAAGGCAGCCTGCTGCCATGATGGTGGGGACACAGGGGACAGAGCTGGCCTCACTCCCTCCGCCCTGCTCCCTGCAGGTAACGTAGTGGGGAGTGGACCTGGGCCCAACACGGAGGAAAGGGAGCGGTCCCAGGCCCAATGCAGGGGGGAGAGTGGGTGCGAGGAGGGCAAAAGCCAGCCCGCTGCGGGGGTGGGGGGTAGGGAGGGGAGGGGACGCACAATAGTGGGCCTGTCCTGACACAGCTGCAGCAGCGGCTGGGGGAAGGAAGGACTGGGCTGGGGTGGCCCAGCTTCTCCCCGCCCTCGGGCCCGGTCATCCCCCACATTGGGCCTGGGCCTGCTCCTCCCTTCTCCCCGCTGCTGCGGCAGGGAGGGGGAGCGGGCCCAGACCCCAAGCAGCAGGAGGAAAGGGGGAGTGGGCCCAGCCGGGGGGGCCCAGGCTCTGTCCCTGCCCGCTCTCCCCCACCCCTCTGTCATTCTTGATGGGCAATTGGCTAGTAATAAAATAATTTCTAAATACCTATACATTTTGGTGTTTGATTTTGGCTTTTTTTATCAAGCAAAATCAGAGCTCCCCTTGCCCTATTCACTCACCAGGACGTGGGTTCAACTGAGGCTGTCCCCCCTGCACTGCTTTGTGGTGCTGAGCAGCCCTGATATGCTAGTGCCCTGTCCATGCCATTGCCCCTCACTCCCCATCCACAGCCCCCTGGGCCTTGCTGGTGCCCCTCACTCCCCATCCACAGCCCTCTGGCAGGTTCTTATTGTTATGTGTGAACAAGCTGAGAATAATTCAAATGTTGCAAGGTGGCTATAACTTTAAATGTTGATGAAGCAGTGAGAAAGTTGAAGCTGCTGTGCTACATTTGAATCTTTCGTCTTTGGTTCTTGCCTTTTTAAAACATTCCCCTTTTGAAAGAGTTCCAAGTTGACGTGTGTCCACACCCATCGTCAGGTGCAGCACATGGGATTTCTGACCTTAAGGACACTTTTCCTAGTGTGAACAGTGACTGCTCTCATCCTAATGTGCCACGTGTCCAGCCTCTGGCAGCATTAGCCAGACCAGTTTGCGGGTATGGTTTTATTCTGTGCTGGGCTGGAAAAAACAGAGGGAGGAGGGCAGTGGTATCACAGAATTGTAGCAGCCAGTGGAAGTAGCTGTCACAGGCTTGGTAAGTGAGTTGTGTTGACTGCAGTGAGACTGGTTAGTCACACAGGGAGCAGGCAGCAGATAGCCTGAGGTCAGAGGTAAGCAGATTTGCACTGTTTACCTGACTGGCAGGCAGGGAGGGAGTGCAGCCACACCCTCCCGGGCAGGGTTTCAGGTTCCTGTTTCACTCTACAGACGTACACACATGCACACAGAAGCTGGCAGATGAGCGAGTGCTGTCAGGAGGGCTCACCCCAATCTTGGATTTCTGCTGGTGGATTTTTAGCCCCTTCTTATTTTAGCTAAAGAGATGGACAGACGGTAACACCAACAGGATCCAAACTATTTATTCCACATCCAGACGATCACAAACTCAGTCAATGGTAAGTGGATACTGCCGAAGCTGACTGTGGCATCCACACACCCTACCCCTGGGTAAATGTGCATGTATGTGGGGGACAGCCTTCTATGTGAATTGCTTTCTGCTCCAGGCCCCTTGGGGAGACCCACTCCATGCACAGAGGGGCTGAGTGATAGTGTTAAAGGATTAAAGTTTGGGCTGCAAACCCATTCTGAATTCAGCTGTATATTGGAAGGGCTGGCAAATGTTCAGAGGACTGAGTGGACTGCCTTGTTTTTGCCAGCAGTGGAGCACTTGACTCCAGTACCTCATCATTTGGCTCCAGTATCTCAGCATTTTTCAGCATTTTTGGGGTAGTCTGTGTGTGTGTGTGTCTCTGTGTATCTCTCATTACACCTTGATATGCAAACAATACGTGGCAGGGGATCCACAGTCTGGCACCCATTTATCTAGAAGCGGGGTTTTTACTTCTAGATTTGTGAACTGGCCCCTGCTATACTGTTGCTTTGTCATACAGTTACTCTACTGAGCGGTTTGCAGAAGCTAATTAAATGTCACTACAGTGAGTAAGCCAAGGTTAAATCAGTGCAAGAGCAGCCATTTAGCAATTTGCATTGATTTCAGTACAGCAGCCTAAAGCCTGGTTCAGATTCTCTTCTGTATACAGCCCAGGCCAAGGCAGAGTTATTCCCACTGTTGGTGTGCCTTTTTCTTCCTGTGCTTGCCAGAACATGGCCCCACCCTCTCCATGGACTTGGTCTGGAACGGAAGCGTATTTGCTTTGATCTTGACTTGCCTTTGTGCGTGTGACCTAGGAGATTCCCACTAACAGGTCTGGGGCCTTGGGCTGTTCAGCAGGGCTCTGTGGATGATTGATCTTCCACTGCTGCCTTACCTGGGGAGAAGCATGTCTGTGGTAAAGTGCAAATGTTTTCCGTGGTCTCAGAGATATGAAAAAAATCATGTTGGGTCAAACAAACACCTTTCATTCTGGGAGTTTTTGAGCCCCTTTTAACTTTGTAACATAATTTTGGTGGCTTGGGGTATTAAAAGCAGAAGGGTTTAATTTTGAAAATGCCAAAACAAATGGGAAAGCTGTCAGCCTCTAGCTTCTGCTGCAGGAGCTGCCTGTGGTTCCAATCAGCTTAAAGCCCACAGTGTGTAATTGTGATTATTGGTGAAGGTCCAGCTCTACACACCCCCTGCCTATGATGCAGGTAAAATACAAGGCCCAGGTAACAATGCCTTATCACTCACTTTTTAAAATCAGCCCTTTTACAAGCCAAGCCCCCAGTAAGCTACTAAACCTGAATGAGGACAAAGTGAAAACCATGCAATATCCTCCAGGTCTAGCCCATAGACTCTTTTCTGAGGTGCTTACAGTCTAAGGCAGGAGTGACCAAGATACGGCCTACTGGCCAAATCTAGCCTGCATGTCATCCGACCCACAGGACTAGAAATCTGGTGGTGGGGGAGCAGTGGCAGTGTTAATTGCCGTGACTCCCAGAGTGGCAGCAGTTAAACCATCTGCCATTCATCATCCTGTCTTCAGATTTTAGACATGTGAGGAGCCCCACAGGAAAGATGATGCAGCTCCACATGTGGACTGAACCTGGTTACCAGGTCAGGCCTGTAGACTAGCCCCACACATGCTAGATCCAGCTTGCAGGGCCAGATGAAATTGGAACCACTGATATAAGGGGCAGATTCTCAGCTGGTGAAAGCTATGAGAACACCACTGAAGTCAGAGTTAAGTAATTACATGAATATTACAGTGTTCCTAGCCCATACAACAACTGATAAGAGTATGTGTACACATGTGTACATATGTGTTCAGTTGTGCATGTGTTAGGGTAAAATAATTCTATACGTACAGCATATTTTATATGTCACAACACAATTTGTTTTTTTCAGTGACTGGTTTTAAGGCATAAGTACATATATTTGCAGCAAACATTCAACAGGTAGAGCTAAATTATAAGCTTCAAGGTCAGTGGTATGACCTGCTTGCAACCATTTCATTTTCATTTCATTTTCACTCTGCAGATCCTGCAATCTTGGGTCTGGATCTCTGGCCAGTAGGGAATGACATTTCTTAGAAATTGAGTTTGTTTTCTAGCCATTGTGATAAGACATCTTCCTTTTTAGGGAATTGTTTCTTAGAGTTTATGTAGCAAAAGGTACTAACAGCTAGAGCATAGGCATATGGCATTGTTGTTCTTCGAAATCTTTCATGTTGTAGGTAGTGGTGTTGTGTTGTATCTCTGACAGTCCAGGGAATATAAACAATGAAGATTTATTTGGCGTAAGATATTACTATACAAATCTTGCTCTTGGAGAAATGTCCAATAACATCTCATTTTCAGAGCATGAATTTTGAGAGCTTGCCCATCTCAAGATCATCAGAGCTCCACTCTAGGGCTAGGGACAGACATTCAGAAAACTGGAGCCTGAACTGATTCAACCTTTGCCGTTTAGTCTAACCTGCCTAGGTTGAACCGATTTGTAACAGAGCAGACATGCAGCTACATACCTGCAGTTGTTCAGGCCAGGAGCTGGGGGCACTAGAGCATGCCCCTGGCTGCAGGGAAGCTGTGCTGGAGCGGGGCATGGCCAGTCCAGGCTGAACTGGCCAGAGAGGGGTTTTATTCCCCTCTTGCTATCCCTTTGGCAGGGACCCGAGCCAGGACTGCCGGGCACTTCCCCATTGCTCCTGCAGCAGTGGGGTACCATGGCCCTTGAGGCAGCGTGGGGCAGGGAGGGGGGTTAGTCTCCCTTCTACCCCACTGGCAGCCAGGTCTGCCCGCTCAGTCCCTGTGGAGGAATAAGTCCCCTGTTGTCCCTGCCACTGGATGCCGGAGGGAGAAGAAATAACTCAGTTCTGGCAACTTTCACTCCCTACACTTTAACACTCTCTCTCTCACCTGAACCTTCCCCCAAGTATCCCAGGTACCCCAAGCACACACATACACACTGTACCATCCAAGTTAGGAACTTACCTGTGTGTATATGTAGGTGGCTTGTATGTGTATGAACTGGTGAGTGTGTGTGTTTGTATATATATATATGTCATTATGTGCATGATATACGAATTAGTCATCTGTGTCTAACTTTTGGGGTGTATAGTGTATGTGCTTGAATTGGTGATAGGTATGCATGTGCCTAGGCTGGTTTGGATATGTATGTGCCTGAGCTGGTAGTGTGTGTGTGTATGCACCTAATTGATTTGTGTGTTTGTATATGTGCAATTATGTCACACCCTCCTGTCTAACAGTGCAATATTGAGATCCTGAGAGTTGGTCTGACCCCACAGGACAACAGGTCAATCTGGGAGGGCTGGCAACCCTAGGCTGGATCATTAGGGCAGGGATGATCTAGTAAATTCTACTTTGGTTGCCTCTCAAGCTTCTGGGTTTTGCTGATTGCTGCACTGGTCTGGGGAGGAATTTTTTCCCCCTCCCCCATGGGTTTTTTTGCTTTTGGTTTGGTTTTGATTTTTCACCTGCCTCAGAAGCATTAGGTGTTGGCTGCAGCCAAGGCTTGGGGTTTTAACTGGGCTGTGCCAATTCTTTTAGGACCAAATCCCAGAGGTTCCTCTTGGCTAGAGGGTCTCGCTGCTCTGCTCAGGGTCAGACCAATCACCACATTTGGGGTCAGAAAGGAATTTTACCCCATGGTCAGATTGGTGCGGACTACGAGGGTTTTCACATTCCCCTGTAGCGTGGTTTGTGATTCTCGCCCTTGGATATCGCAAGTGTATTTTAACAGCCCTGGAGCAGCAGGCACTGGCCGCTGTTGTCTCCCTGCTTTACCTGTGGCAAGTTAGGGTGCTATGCTTTATGGTTGTGTGGCAGGTTGCTTGTGTATTTTAGCAGTAGGTTAGAAAAGGGGTTTCCTGGAATAGTTTGGATAGCAATGGTTCTGCCTCTGGCAGGGGGCTGGACTGGAAGCCCTTTTCCAGCCTTACTTTTCTATGATTGTACCTCATAGGCTGCATACATTTCAACCTATTTCCTCTGTACTGAGCCCAATAACTTGTTTGGCAGAGGCTGTGCCTACAATGGAAACCATTTTATTGGTATAGGAATACAGGTATACCATACAGGAAAAGGGAACTCTGTGCTGGTAAAGTAGAACCGTACCCATGGGTGCAATGAGCTGTATTGGTTAAAATATAGTTCTAGTGGTTTAAGTGTGGCTGTACTAAGGTATAGCATTGTACATATAGTATTATTATATATTTGAGACTAGACAAGCACCTGGCTGGGGTCATCTGACCCCAGCGCTCTTTCCTGCCCAGGGCAGGGGGTTGGACTTGATGATCTATTGAGGTCCCTTCCGACCCTAAAAATCTATGAAATCTATGAAACTCCCATCTCTGCCCCCCCAAAGGGGCCCTGCAGGGTGGCGTCTGGCCATGCCCCAGCCTGGCTGCTGAAGCAGGAGGGGGCAGGGCCCTTGGTGCGGGCAGCAGCCCCTGTCATAATGTCAGGGAGTGCAAGCCCCTTCCCGCACTTGAGATGCAGATGAGACTGGCTAAGGGATCTTTCATAAGGTAGAAAAAAGGATGAGTTGTGTGGGTTTTTCTTTATGACCTGAAGGCCAGCAAGACAATCTGACTGTCAGATCTTACCAGATCTTACCAGGTCTGCCTTGCAGCCTAATTCTGATCTCATGGGGTGGTCAATAGGTACCCCATGGTCTGTTGAATTAATAAGGATTGGGGCTTATTGTCACGTGAACAGTACAGATATATGGCAAAGGCAGAGCACATAGAAATTGAAGAGTGCTCACATATAACTAGTGCTTTGAAATAAACTAAAGGCTGCCAAGTTTCATAGTTTCATAGATGCTAGGGTAGGAAGGGACCTGAGCAGATCATCAAGTCCGACCCCCTGCCATGGGCAGGAAAGAATGCTGGGGTCATATGACCCCAGGTAGGTGATTAAGTATCTTTTCATATTCTGTCTCATGATCTGAAACTCCTTCTCTGGCCCCTTTCTCTTATCGGTTGCCAGGAAGTGAGGCCTGGCAACCTCACAGGGCTCTCAGGTTGACTTTGGTCATTAACTGCACCAGATCTGTTCTTCTTAAACTGTAGAACTGGCCTGGGGCTTAATTGCTGCCATAGCCTGCTGATGTGGCCAGAAGAGCGGCCTTTTCTGTAGTAACTCCACACTTCCATAAATCAACAGGGTGATGGGCAGAGTCTCCCTCACTGCTTGGATCCTTGATGGTTTGTTTCTGTTGTCTTTCTTTACAGAAGTGTAATTAGTGACCTGTGCACAGACGGGAGAAGTGTTGTGCTAAGCATCCAGAGGGCAGGGTGAAAATGGAGGCACGTACAGGATGGTCTTATGTGACAGCAGCTGCTACTGCTATTGCAGCCAGCTCCCTGTACACTGCCTCACTGGGGCCAGGGCTGGTGTTGGTTCCATGCACCCTGCCTGACTGCAACTGCTGGGGTGTGGGCTAGCGCCCTCTCCAAGGGGGTCACAAGGGCTGCAGCCCCTCCCCCCCAACACTTTCAGGTAAGAAAAAGGGACAAGGGCCTGATACAAACCAGTCCCTGAGGTATCTCTACTTTGGTATTGCAGCAACTAGAAATTAAACATATTTGCAAGGAGAGTCATCCTGAGGAAAAGTTAGGTGCCCCAGCTCCCTGTACAGTTAATGGGAAACAGTTTCAAAATGGCCAAAACCCGTTTGAGATAAACCTGGTTGCATGTAGTATCAGACTTAACTGATTGACCTCAAACTGGTTTATGCAATGTCTGTCCCAGACCACTTCCTGGTTTAAGTTGAACCAGAGTCCCCCAGCATCCCGGCATGCTCTCTGTGTTGGGCTCTCTGCTCCAGCAGAGCAGGGCTGGCCCTGCCCCTCTGCTCCCCAGCCAGAGCAGGGACAGGCAGGGGCGGGGGTCTGGTCCGGAAGGGAGCAGGAAAGAAGTTTATTTCCCCCTTCCTTCCCCTGTCCCAACAGCATGGACCTGCACTTCTCCTTGCTGGCTGCTCCAGCAGTGGGGGCATGGCCAGGGCTGGCAGTAACCTTGGATAAACTGGCCAGAGAGGGGTTTAATTCTCCCCTCCCCGTCCTACCAGCAGGGACCCGAGCCAGGTCTGCCAGGTGCTCCCCCCTCACTGCTGCAGTGGTGGGGCTGGGTACAGCCGTATGCTGGCTGGCATGGCTCCCTGAGGCAGAGGGGGTAGGGAAGGGGGTTATTCCTCCATCTACCCCCACTGCACCCGGGGGACTGCAGCCAGGTCTGCCTGGCCCGACCGCCACCACTGCTTGCTCCCTGCTTGGGGCAAGCAGTGGAATAAGCCCCCTGCTTCCCCCTCTGCCAGACGCTGGAGGGAGGGGAAATAACCCCCCTCCCTGTCCCCTGCCTAAGGGGCCCTTCCAGCTGGCCTCTGGCTGCACCCCCGCCTGGCTGCTGGAGCAGCAAGGGGGCAGGGCTCTTGATGGGGGCAGCAGCCCTTGTCATGGTGTCAGGGAGCACTGGCCTGTTCCTGGCAGGGGTCGGGGAGGGTGCTATCGGGGTGGACAGAGCTGCGGCAGATTGTGAGTAACAGCATGGGGGCTCAGAGCCCCCCAGCCCCAGCACCAGCACCGCTGTGGTCCACAGCAGCTTTCCCCACCCTGCAGCACGGTCCCCCCACCAGGAAGGGGCTTGTGCTCCCTGACACCATGACAGGGGCTGCTGCTTCCATCATGGTTGCTCCCCTGTCACTGCCCCAGCGGCCAGGTTGGGGTGGGGCCAGAGGCGGGCCAGGGTTGCCCGGGGGGCCTCGTGGGGGGGGGGGGGGCAGGAGCAGGTTTATCCCCCACTCTGACCCCGAGGGGCTGCAGCAGGGTCTGCCTGCCCTGACTGTTGTCACTGCTGCTCATTCTGTACCTGGGGAAAGTGGCAGAATAAGCCCCCTCTGCCAGAATGGCATTATCCCCCTGATAATCCCCTCCCTCAATCCCTGATGAGGGAGGGGATGCCAGAGGGGGCTTATTCTGCTGCTTGTCCCAGGAACAGCGTGAACAGCAGCAGTGGCAATGGCAGCAGCAGCGGTCCCCAGGGGCAGAGGTCAAAATAACTCCACTCCCTGCTTCCCACCTAAGGGGCCCTGCAAGCCAGGCTCTGTCCCCACCCCGGCCTGGCTGCTGGAGCTGTGAGAGGGGAGTGACTGTGATGGGAGCAGCAACCCCTGTCATGGTGTCAGGGAGTGCAAGCCCCTTCCCAGCAGGGGGGCTGCGCTGTGGGGTGGGGAAAGCCGCTGTGGACCACGGCAGCTGTGCTGGGGAGGGGTTGGGGGGCTCTGGCCCCCTCCAAGCCCCGGTGCTGTCATGCACAGTCTGCCACAGCTCTGCCCACCCCGCAGCTCAGCCCCCTTTCTGGGAAGGGGCTCGTGCTTCCCAGCATGACAAGGGCTGCTGCCCCCAGAAGCCGGCTGGCAGAGCCCTTTAGGCTGGGGGGCAGGGAGAGGGGTATTTCCCCTCCCTCTGGCATTTGGAGGAAGAGGCAGAAGGGGGCTCATTCCATTGCTTGCCCCAAACAGGAAGTGAGCAGTGGCGGCAGTCAGGGTGAGCAGACCCGGCTGCGGTCCCCCAGGGGCCGTGGGGGTAGAGGGGAGAATAACCCCCCTCCCTGCCCCCTCTGCCTCAGGGGCCATGCCAGCCGGTGTTTGTCTGTGCCTAGCCGCATCACTGCAGCAGCAAGGACGGAGCACCTGGCAGACCTGGATCATGTACCTGTGAGTGGGACAGGAACCCCTCCCTGGGCTCGCTGCCCCCCGCCCAGCACAGCTTCCCTGCAGCTGAGGGTGCGCTCTAGCACCCCCCGGTGCCTGACCTGAGCAACTGCAGTCATGTGCTGGCATTTCCTCAGCCCAGAGGGAATGTCTATACAGTTGCAAATAGGTTCAGCCTAGGCAGGTTAGAGTAACCTGCTAAGATTGAATCAATTCAGGCTTCGGCTTTTTGAATGTCTGTCCTTAGCCACAGAGCCAATCACAGATCCCAGGGGTGGGTCTGAACTCCTGAACATAGGGGCATGACTTGGGGATGCATGTTACTTTTTTCTAACCTAGTGGTCTTCAAACTTTTAGAGTCAGGGCACCCCGTCACCACTCTTTTTAATCTGGTGGGATCCCCAGCTGAGACCCACTGAACTATTGCAACATGTTCCATGTGTCTCCTTTGCAAAGTGCTTTAGAAGAAGCATAGAGTAGCCATGAAAAACCTTCCTGAATTGAAAGGGGGGATTGGACGTGATATACCAATATCTATATCTATATCTATATATACATTCTACATATAACATTCAAAATCTTTTTTTTGTATCTGGGATACTGTGTCTCTAGTGCTGCCTGTTTAAACAGTGAGCTAATTGTATCTGTTAATACAGTTATTTTAATACACTGAAATTGTTTTCTGTATGAATCTCCTTCAGTTACACTGCATGGCTCCTCCAGACTGAAATCAGCTGCCTCAGCTTACCTCAGTTACTCTGAGCCAGGGTGCTGCTGGTGCCACCATGACCAGATAAAAGTGCCCTGCATGCTTGCTGTGCTGACAGCCTGGGAAAGCTGCAGCATGTGCACTCTCCTGCTTGCATTAATGCTCTCTTATCAACCTAAATCAGGCAGGTGAGCCAGCTGGTGCTGTGCTCTTTCCTGGTCCAACCCTTCATGGCATCTTTTGGAAACAGGCACATACATGCCTCTGTTCCCAGAAGGAGTGTGGGGACAACCGGACCAGGAAGGGCTGAAGTACCAGCCAGCTCTCCTCCCCACTTTAGGCTGATCAGAGTACCTTTATGCAGGGGGGAGAGGACATACCTGTTGCAGCTGCTTGAGACACTTTTACCTGGTTGTGGCAGTGGTATCTTCATTGTGGCATCTTGGGTGCTATGTTACCTGGGTTGAGAACCACTGCTATAGTTACTTGGGACCCAGCAGTAGGGCACAGGGTGGTGGTGTTATCCACCTTTGCTCTGTAGACCACTGGATAGTGCACTGACCTAGCTAGAATGTGGAAGACTGAGACCTGGGTTCCCTCTTAACCTAAGTGGGGGTTATGGATGGACCCATAATTTCCCTTTTCCAGGAGAGTGCCCAAATCACTCAGCTATGATAGTGACAGGGCACCCTCCACCTTCTTGTGGGGCCAAGAGTCTTGTGGCTTGAGAGAACAAACAAGGGACAGAATCCCTTTATAACTAGTGATGAGGGCAGAATCCTGGGTTCTGGTCCCTAAAGAGAGTTATCTCCCTGCCACTACCCTCTACCCTGCCGTTTCTCTGATCCCATGGCCATGGCATTGCTAGCTGCCCAATGTCCAGCATCATTAGGAGGGCTGGGTGTCCCCCCAAAGCCTGTTCTATAATCAGGTCGTTCAGGTACTGCCCTGAGAAGTGGGAAATGTGGGTTTGAATCTCTCAGC
>NW_005841935.1:1429118-1434204 GCF_000455745.1 Alligator sinensis
AGAGAGATTTAACAATTTAATCATTGTTTTCTACAAAAAGTGCTTTCTTGCTGTTTGATATAGCCTTAATACATATTATTCATAACTCAGAGATAGATGTAGGTTTCATTTTTAGAAGGCACACACTATACATTTTAAAGCAGTGATTCATTTTGATATTTTTTCAGATTAATTGTCTAGCTACATCAGAAAACTGAATTTCTCTTTTGTGTCTGCTTCCCCCCCGCCCTTGCATTTATCTCCAGACTCCTCCTCTTTGCCCAGATCTACTCTACCCCCAACAATACTCTATTCATTTAACTTCTTGAAATTTTGCACTTTTAGAGAGTGGTAAGGGCTTGACTCTGTGTGCACAAACTTGAAGACAAACAATAGGGCTGATGGCTAGATAATCAGGTCTGTTATCTTTCATCTCCATATACTAGGAGATGAAAGATAACTATGTTAACAAGGATGGAGTCACAAATCCACAGTTTGAGAACTGAATATAAGCATCACAGAGGTGTTTAATGGGTTCTTGTAGACTGAGCACTGAGTCCCATTGGGTAGAGTGGTTTTCTTTAATTTTTACTAATATATAGAGGAGCCTCTGGAAACCCCACAAGATTGGGCCCCTAATACAGTCCATGGCCTGTTGTACCCTATTCATAAAACTTTTCTAACAAGGTTACATGAATATATTGTCTCAAATGGTATATAATTAGAAGTTATAATTCCTATTCCATGATGATCTCTTTGAGCTTTAACATATCTTAAATTAAAAGTATCTTTATATAGGTTAATTTTTTTTAAAGCATCTTAACAAAAATATGATTAAATAAAAATCTGATTTACATAAAAAAATCCAATTTTTAAATTTAAAAACAAAATAATTATTTTTTATGCACCCTGGATTGTGTCCTCAGTTGCCTTCAGTAGCAGAGGCACAATTTCTGCAGTTCTCTTAGTGCTGCTATACCTATAAGCCTTGGTGAATGATGGATCCAAAGGATATATACTGGATCTGCTGTTAAGCAGAGATACAAGGCCCCACCAGTGCTGTTTGCTGAGGGCTGTCTCAGGCTTGGACATAGGAGTCCCAGGTAAAGGGCCAGCTAGCTGGCTTTCACACAGGCTGCTCCCCCCTTCCAGAGGGTAGAGGCTGATAGGCTAATTAGCTGCTAAGGTGTAAGAGAGGGTGGGGGATGGATTGGAGTACAGGACACTACAAGCTGCCACATGGAGAGGAAGGAGCAGTGGAGCCATCCCAGTCTGTGTCGGAAGTATGGAGGTGTAAGGGCTTCTGAGCTGCAGCTCCTTAGAGCAGGGGAAGCAGGCTCCATTTAGATGGCAGGTCTCTGTGGTCAACACAAGTAAAGGTGCATTGCAGAGAAAGGGCTTGGCAGGGTCCTGTTGTGAGGCACGGTTAGTCAGCTCATTGAGCTGGGCGGTGACTGTGTTGATGTGCTTTCACCTGGAGACAGAGGTTGTTTATAGGTGTTATGTTGTTCTAGGTTTAATCCGGGCTACAATCGTCACTGTATACATGTGAATGTCTGTAATCTGATTTGAAATTGGCATGAGTCTGAATTAACTAATCCTCATTGAATGAGGATTAAAGTGAATGCAGACCATGGCAGTCTGAGCTAAGCAATTTAAACTATATTGATTAACACCTATATATGGCTTGCTCTGCCCACTACCTGGTGTAGCACCAGATGCCCCCTGCTGTCTTTACTGTAGAAATGCACAAAAACCTCCCTGATGGTCAATGATCGTCTATTAACTCTTCATTTGAATTGAAATTTGATTTGCACTGTGTGATGCAAATCACTTAACATGGTTTAGAAAATGGTGAGCATATCTATAAACAGCTAGAAAGACCAGTGGTTTGGTCAGCGGCACTGAGTGGCCCAAGTATTCTAGAATTAGGAGTCAGGTCCCCCAAAAGTCATGGCTTGGGCTTAAAAATCTCAAGAATTTAGAAACAACCAATTTCAGATTTTCCCACAGACTACTGAGATGCTGGATCCTCACCTGTCATGTTACTGAGCCTTTTGCTGCCATGACGAAGGCTAGAATCATGTGTGGTTCTCAACAGAGGCTGAGATTCTCCTGCTGTTCTCTTTGTTCCTATACTCAGGACTTCAGCTCTGTCATTTCAGGCTTGTGATAAAGTAGCGAAAGATGGTGATGCTCTTCTGGACTAAGCACTATAAAGTTTCTTGGGGTATGTCTGCACTACAGTCCCAGCTTGTCCCTGAGAGATGGTCCCAGCACATGCCCCACCCATGCACTCCTGCTCTCATATGCCAACCCCAGAAATGGGGCCATAAGTCATTCAAGGACACCCCCCTGTGGTTACTTTGGAAACACTTGTCTCCCATGCACATGTGAATGGCCACAGTGGGGCAATCTTGGACCAGTTTCTCTGCTGCATTTCCAGAGTTTGATGCAGGTGAGAGGGAGTGGGTGCATGGAGTGCGTTTGTGATCAGCTTCCCAGACATGCTGTGTATGTGGTGTAGACAGACCTTGATGGCATATGAGTCAAGGTTTAAATCATTTTTCTATCCTGCTTACATCCATGCATGAAGTAACACACCTGGTATTCTCTGGGGTTCTTATGAAGGGGACATGAACAAGTGAAAATCTGTTTGCCTCGTGTGAGATTTTTCATATCTCAGAAACCCACCTTTGTATGCTTGCAGCTAGCCTACCCAGATGGCTTCAGCATTCCCAGTTCAGTTTCAGCTCAGCAGTCCTCAGCTTATCTCAGACCATTTGCAAATGCAACAGTTCCTGCTCAGTTCACAAGCACTTCCATAGCTAAGATTCCCCCCAAAAACATGTGACTCAAGACAGGTTTCAACCGTTTCTCCATTTTTTTTTTCTGGAAAACTACCACAGCCTATAAGTGTTGTTTTACCTGGGGGGAAGGAGGGAGAGGAGGGAGGGAGGCACAACAACCTGTTCACTGTAAACCAGCTACTTCCTACAAACCATTTGTTTGTAACCCCAACCCAAACCTGGGCCATATCTGTTTGGGAATTTCCATAGGCTAGATCTGTGAGGTTCGTTTCCTGCCATTGCCTTGATAATCATTAGCTGCAAATGAAGTCCAAATCACATATGAGTTCACTTTGCTCAAATTCCAGAGATCTAATTTTTAACATAAGTTTTCCCAGCCTTGGACAGGTGCATGGTCCCATCTCACAGCTCGAGTGGTCACATCCAGGTTTTGGCCTTGTACAGACATTCTCCCAGGAGAAACCACAAGTGTACAGATATTCAAGCTGTTTCTCCCACAGTAAAAATGTCCACTCCAAGGCAAAAATAATCTGGCAATAAACAGGGTTAAATCACTCCCAGGAGAGTTTGTACATGTCTGTACATGCTGTATGTCTATGCTGGAGCTGTTTCCGTCCTTGGTCTCCCACACTTGGAAGTGTTCCTGAACTGGATTCCTCATGCAGCAGCATGACTTCTGCATTTCACAGGTGGTACCAAGTCCTACAACATCCAGCAGTAACCATTGCTTTAGTGGTGTGAGGGACTGGGAGTGGTGGTTTTGACCAGGGTTGACAGAAAGAGCTTTATTCCCTGTTTGCAGTAGGAAAGGTTAATTATTTTGTACCTCACTGTACTCTTCCACAGAACCAGGACAGGATGTAAGTGTTATGGGCGGTTCTCTGATGAAGGGCCTTACCCAGCAGACTTCCATTCTAGCTTTAAAAATGGATGAATGTGGCTGTTCCTATTAAGTTTTGTGCTACTCATTTCTGCAAGTACAGCCCATCATTTAAAAACATAAGTGTCATACTGGGTCAGACCAGTGCTCCATCTAGTCCAATATTCTGTTTCCAACAGCAGCAGAAATGGATGCTATGGCGGGAGAAGTACTGAACTGGGTATCTAGGGTAATCTACCCCCTATTCAGCATCCTCCCTAGCATACACCATTATTGGTTTAGAGCAGGAGTAGGTAATTATTTGGGCCTGTGGGCCATATAGGGAGTTTTGCTGGGCTGTAGTGGGCCAAGTCAGCACCTCCCCAACTCCCCCATGCAACAGCTCACCAAAGCTACCTACATGGGATGGGGCCATGGACAGGCAGGGAGCAGTGTTCTGGAGCAGAACAGGTGGGTGAGGCCAGGATCATGGGGCAGGGTCATGAGGTGGTGACAGTGTGGGGCTGGGGCCAGGATGTGGGGCAGAGCCGCAATCTTCTGCCCACACAGCCCTGAGATGGATATGGGCTTCACAGACAGGGGCATGCAAGGAGCGGATCGCAACTCTGCCCTGGCCCTGACCCCACGCTGTCACCGTGGTCTGCTGTCACTGAGGCCCGCGCTGTCACCCCTGCCGTGTGCTATCCCAGCCCTGGCCCCAGATGTAGATGTCCATCTGCCCAGCCATGTTCCCTGTCCATGGGGAGCCCGACCGGTCTCCATGCAGACCCCAGGATTGCAGGGTGGTGGTAGCACAGGGCTGGGGCCAAGCCTGGGGCAGAGTCCCAGGTCTGCAGGCAGTGACATGCAGGGAGCACATCGTTGCTCTGCCCTGGCCCCATGCTGTTACCACCCCACAATCCCAGGGTCTCCATAGAGACTGGCTGGGAGCTGTGTGGGCAAGGCATGTGGCTGGGTGGACAGGATGGGACTGGATCCAGGTGGGGATCTGCGTCTAGGGCCAGGGCTGGGATCTTGGGGCAGTGACAGCGTGGGACCAGGGTTGGGGCTGGGGCAGAGGTGCAATCTGCTCCCTGCATAGCCCTGCCCACAGAACCCACATCCATCATAGGGGCATGTGGGCTGGAGATTGGTGGCTCTGCCCTGGGTCCCAGCCCCACGAAGTCGCTGCCCCAAGATCCTGGCATCTCTCTGGCCCCATCTGCCCATCTAGCTCCTGAACTCTGCTTTCCACCTGCTCACACCCCCTTCTCAGCTGCCCAGCTGACTGCCCTTCCCACTCAGGTCCTGCCCCTGTGTTGGGTGCAGAGCACATCACTGGGGTGCCCCAGGCAGTGGGACTGGGGCCAGCAGCTGCAGCAGCCAGAAGGAGCCCCTGGGGCTGGTGGCTGTGGGATCCCGGAGGGGGCGCCCCCCC
>NW_005841935.1:1434541-1435441 GCF_000455745.1 Alligator sinensis
CCTGGGGCTGGTGGCTGTGGCATCCGGAAGGAGCCGCCACTCCTGGAGCTGCCGGGCCATGGAGTCCAGCTGCTGTGGCCCCCAGCCCCAGGGCGCATCCAGGGGTGTTGGGACCAGCCAGAAGTGCAACAACCTGGTATGCCGCCTGAACCCAGGCCAGGCAGGACCAAGGGACCTACCGCAGGCTGAAAAAAATCCCTCTGGGCCAGATGCAGCCCGAGGGCCATCTTTTGCCTGCTCCTGGTTTACAGATACCAGAGGAAACCTCTCCAATCACTCTGTTCAATAGCCATTAAAAGTTCTATCATAAATGAATTTATCCAGGCCCTTTTTTGAAAGTGGCTATGCTATCTGCCTCCACCACCTCCTGTGGCAATGAATGCCATAAGTTAACTATGCATTGTATAAAAAAGTACTTTCTCCTGTTAGTTTTAAACCTGTCACCTGCTAATTTCAGTGGGTTTCATAGATTCATAGATGTTAGGGTCAGAAGGGACCTCAATAGATCATCGAATCCGACCCCCTGCATAGGCAGGAAAGATTGCTGGGTCTAGATGACCCCAGCTAGTTGGATATCCAACCTCCTCTTGAAGACCCCCAGGGTAGGGGAGAGCACCACCTCCCTTGGGAGCCCATTCCAGACCCTGGCCACTCGAACTGTGAAGAAGTTCTTCCTAATGTCCAATCTAAATCTGCTCTCTGCTAGCTTGTGGCTATTATTTCTTGTAACCCCCGGGGGCGCCTTGGTGAATAAAACCTCACCAATTCCCTTCTGTGCCCCCGTGATGAACTTATAGGCAGCCACAAGGTCACCTCTCAACCTTCTCTTGCGGAGGCTGAAAAGGTCCAGTTTCTCTAGTCTCTCCTCGTAGGGCTTGGTCTGCAGGCCCTTAACCATAC
>NW_005841935.1:1435624-1437505 GCF_000455745.1 Alligator sinensis
GTAGGTGTGCTGGACATTTTTCCTCCCTAGGTGCAGCACTTTGCATTTCTCCTTGTTGCAACCCCAGCTGCGGTCTGGGGTCTCAACAAGTCCCCTACTAGAACTAGGGGACTGGGTGTCCCCTAGTTCTAGTATTCTGGGACTTGGTAAACAACAGTTCCCTATTTACTTGGTCCACACTCTTCATGATTTATAGACCTCTATCATATCCCCCCTCAGCCTTCTCCTTTCCCAACTGAAGAGTCCTAGCCTTTTTTGGGCTAATGTTCTAGAGGGCTTCCCTCTTTGTGCTGGAGGCCTTTGGGGTCTCATGCAACACTTTCTTGGGCAATATTGTAGAAGCTTGTTAGAGAGGAAGAAGGTGCTTGCTTACCCACTGAGTTCCCAGTGTAGTGTCAGGCAGTGTTGAGGCCAAACTGAGAACATGTTATAGTCAGCCACAGATGCCATCTGGATCTATGCAGCATGGTATCCACAGGTGCTGCTGAGGGCAGGGAGAGAGGTGGTGGGAGAGCCATGTTTATGAAAGAAATTGGCTGCCCCAGGCATGGCACAGGTCTCAGCTGCTTAAGTCATTTGTCGTGCTTTAGACTGTTGTTGCTTGAGATGATGTAGAGCTGGATTCAATTGGTCTCTCCTCTTGAATTCATTGTTGATGGCTTAATCCACATCAAAGCTGGCCTGCTGGACTGTGGAGGAGCCTTCTTGGGACCATCTGGGAGGGTGAGTTGGGCAGAGCCATAACAAGCAATTTCTGTGCCCTGAGCGATGGCCAGGCTAGCAGCAGCTGCTATTCTTGCTGTGTTCTAGATTGGCCGCCTGGGGCTGATAGCATGCTTGTCTCCACTTCTCCCCCTCTTTTACAGTATTGTGTGTTGGAGCTGGTTGAGCTAGTTTCCAGAAGGGGTGCTCAGTGGCTGTCTCTTTTCCTAAAGCCCTGCTGTTCACTTTATGGTGGGGCTTCTGCCTGGATGTGGCTCATGGCCTCCCTTCCGGTTTTGGGAAGAGACTGGTTAGCAGATATGAGATAAAGGGAAAAAGGCTCACAAGTGTTCTGAAAGGGGAATTGTAGTCATGGGCAGAGACAGTAAGTCTGGTCAGAACCTGGTTCCTGAATATCTGGGGTTCTGAATGCATCATGGGCATAAAGGGGTGGAGGCTCATGGGTTGCACTGGCCCTGCCGATCCCAGGGATACGCTTCAAGCCTGAGCCAGCATTTCACAGCACCAGGGAAAGGCCCCATCCTTACCACCCGTTCTATGTTTTGCCCACTCCAGATGTCATGGCACCCTCAGTATCGGAGTTCCAAGTTCCGTCATGTCTACGGCAAGCCAGCCAGCAAGGAGAAGTGCTATGACTGTGTGCCCATCACACGCAGCGTCCACGACAACCACTTCTGTGCTGTCAACCCCCACTTCATTGCTGTGGTGACGGAGTGTGCAGGTGGTGGGGCCTTCCTCGTGATACCTGTGCACCAGGTGAGCAATGACCACTGGGCAGGGCTCTGGGGGTGCAGGCTGGTTTCTTCCATTGTTGTACAATACTAGGGGACAGAGATAAGGCCACAGAGACCCTGGCATGTCTTGGTGACAGTAGTAACTGAAACTTACTTCTGTTGCTTGTACTGTAAAACACAATACACAACACAATTTGGGCCCTAAATTGGTTACGAGGAGCCAGTCTCTGTTACACGACTCTATAGCCCCTAACACTGAGAGTTCTTTTGTATCTTTATCTATCCATTTGTCTGCCATAAGGTTTTTGGTTGCTAGATGGCACTCTCATACCTGCATATCTTTCACACGCAATCAGCAGCAGCAGTCCAAAGGCCTGGTCCTCATTGCAAAACATATAATGATCAGCAGCAAAAAGGGGAAAGA
>NW_005841935.1:1437515-1457735 GCF_000455745.1 Alligator sinensis
GAATGCAGCTTTTGCTAATGGACAGGAGATGATCTTAGCTTCTCCATAACCAACTGTTCCCTTCATGTGTGACTGGTGCCTCCCGAGTCTGGGGGGCACCAGGTTGCCAAGCACGGAACCACCAGCGGCGAAACCAGAAGTGCGCTTCTGGTTTTGCAGCTGGTGCTTCCAGGGGGTGCACAGCCAATCTCAGGGGGTGCACCCGCGTGCACTCCCTACACATCACCAATGGTTCCTTTAGAACAAAAGAGGTTCAGTGGTCATGACAGTGTCCTTAGGCCCCCATTTCTGTGATCCACTTGAGTTTAAAAATGTGTGACGGCTCAAATTTTTAATGTGAATCCTAGGTGGTGGTGGTTTGCTGAATCAGGGTCTACAAAATGACAAAAGTGAGAAGAGAATGGTGTGGTTTTTATTCCTTTGGTCCCGATTTGGGCAAATTAAGAACATGTCAAAATGTAGTTCCAAATAGGGGTAAACATTAGCAGACTAGGACATGTAGATAGGGTCACAGGACCCTGGAAAGTCCTGACAATAGAAGTGAGAAAAGATTGTGAACTGGGGACAGATGTGTAATGACACAGGTGGGCACTTGGGGCAGGTGCTGTACACAGGGCCAGTGACAACTCCTCCCTCCCCTACCTCTTCCCCCCCAGCCAGTTGACTCCTGGCACAGCTACCCTGGTTACCCCACCCTAGTTATGCCACTGACTGAAGAGATTGTGAACTGGCTAGAATTAGGGCAGCATATGTGAAAAGCGAATTTTCAGTTTTATTTTTTTCTTTTGTCTGTGCTTTTGGAGCCGCTCTATTTTTGTCATTTTTTTAAGAACAGAGGGGAAACTAACTAGCTAAGTTTGGGAGATCTGGTGTGGTTCCCAGCCTGTCTAGATCTGCAGTTCTGACCATCCAGAGATGATACCAGGGCTATGCTGTTGGGCCAGTTTGCCTTTGAAGTTTACTGTTTTGTTCTTTTCTTAAACAAATGCCTCTTGGAACCTTGTCTATATGTTTGGAGATAAAGAACCTGTCTTTAGCTGCCGAGTTTGGGCCTCTGAGCCATAACACGCTGGTGCTGGCAGGGCGAAGACAGCACATTTGCATTGTCCTTCATTGATCAGACTCATTTGTACCCTTCTTTCCTAATAAACTTTTCTTTAATGCCAGCTCTTTGATTCTTGCCAGCTGTTGTAAATCTGTAATGGCACTGCTTTGCCTTCTGGGGATAATGCAAATGTAGAATTAAGGAAATTGTCCCTGGAGATCAGCAAAGCCCTGCTGATGACCTGCTGGTATAGAGCCCTGGCACAATGGTTTTGTTGCATGTTGTGACAGGGCAGTAAACCTGCCTTGCCACGAAACCCTGAAAGAACAAAGGAGGTGGAACAACTTACCCGAGCAAGCCCAGACAGGAAGCGGAGGTGCGGCAAACCCAGGCAAGGAAGGAACCGTGTGGAAGACCCGGATGGTAATTAGCCCAATCATCTGCAAGAGCCAGGACAACAGCGAATGGGATGCTGCTATGGCAACCGCAGCTGATCAGATCGAGGATTTAAAGAGATGCCAAGCAGGCAGCCACTGTCGATCCAGGGGAGGCAAAGGCAAGAAGAGGACCCTGGCTTGGGAGGGTTGGCTTCCCACCCATGCGGGGAAGAACGGGGCAAGTGACCAGGAGTGAGGAACAAGACCCCTAGAATCTGGCCAAGATAACCCATGGTCCAAAGCTCCCATAAATGAGAAATGATATGAGTAAACTCATAACATCTGGTGTGGAGAGGGCAGGGTACCCTGCTCTCTCCACACCAGATGTTATGGTGGAGCCTTGTGAAGAGGAGCCAACCTTCTCAGTCACATCCACCTCATCTTATAGGACTGCGCCTATCTTTAGTTCTTTCCTTTTCCCATCAAAGTCATGGTGGGTGAATTCAAGGAGACTATCCAGTCCTACATGAGAAATGGCTGCTTCGTTTGGGAAGATGTGGCTAAATCTCCACATGTCTTCAGACATGGGAGAAGAACATGCGGTTAGAAGAACCCCTGGGTCGCTGAGCCCAGGTTTCCTGCATTCTCATGGAATTATTAACCCAAAGATTCTTAAAAATAGTCCACTCCAAATACATGCACACTTCTACTCCAAGGTGCAAAGCCAGACATGCCAAGAACATCCTACAAGTTGCCAGAGACAACAGAAATGAATATTCTGTGAAGAACATTGTGAGAAACAGTAATAGCAGAGGTTGCTACACATAAAAAGTTAGCCTGTGAAAGAGCTAAAGGAAGAGCTAAAGCCTGTGCATTCAGATAACTTCAACAGGGGAGAAGCAGATACAGTTATCTCTGAACTGGCTGTTTCCTGTAACGAATGATTTGCCTGACATAATACTTAAGGTCCCATAAAATAGAAGAATATCTCTGTTTTATTCAGGAACAAGGTGAATAGACATGGTGACATTACCCTCTGGGAGCTCTTGTATCAGGTGCCAGACTCTGTTTCGCTTATTGGGTGTGATTCTGTTCCACCCTGCTCAAGGCCCTAAAAATTCAATAATGAAACTACTTTTGCAACACACTGTCCTTTGACCCTTAACAGTGAGAAGGTGGAGGCCCCACTGTCTAAACTGTTTTTCAGGGACTTGAACAGGGTGGAATAAAAATAGGATACTTAAGTCCATTTACAGGGATATAGGTTGTAGCCATGTTGGTCTAAGGCAGTGATTTCCAACCTTTTTAAGCAGGAGATCACCTTTGGCATTTAAAAGCAACCCAAGATATACCGTGCACTGCTGCCACCCCCTCCCCCACACAGCAGGTTAATCTGTGGGGAGGGAAGAGTGGGGGCAGATCGAGAAAAAATTATTTGGGGGTGCGCCTCCCCAGCAGGTAAGTCCCACCTGGCCAGGGCCCCACTCAGCTTATCCCTGCTTCTGCCTCTGTGGCATTATCCCTCACCGCAGGGGCCTTGATCTAGCCTCCGCCCCTTCCCTCCCCCATGGACTGACCTGATGGGTTGGGGCACATGCGTGCATGCATGCGTGCATGTAGCCCCCCCCATCCCAGCCTCAGATCGACTCCAAGAGGCTCTAAGATCTATCAGTGGATTGAGATCCACTGGTATGTGACCACTGGTCTAAGGACTTGTCTGCCTGAAGTCCATTTAGGCAGACAAGGTTCCTTGGGTGAAATACATTTATGCACTTAATAGGGGCAGTAGAATTGGAGCCAGGTGAATACTTCTGTAATTAGCAAAGCTGTTATTAGACTGAGCTGTTATTAGCTGCCCTGCAGGACTGATGGACTGCTGCTGTACCATCACAACAAGTAACTGCTTAAAGATTCCGTAGCCTTATGTCAGAAGCCAGCCACACCCACATTCTGGCATAGTGTTGCAATGTGAAAATGAAGAAATCGGAGAAAATTAGGGTTGGAAGGGACCTCAGGAGGTCATCTAGTTCAATGCCTTGCTCAAAGCAGGACCATCCCCAACTAGATCATCCCACCCAAAGCTCTGCCTACCCAGGTCTTGAAAACCTCCAGTGATGGAGCTTCCACCATCTCTCTGGGTAACCTGTTCCAGTGTTTTACTACCCTCCTAGTGAGAAAATTCTTCTAATATGTAACCTAAACTTCCCTTGCTGCAACTTGAGACAGTTGCTTCTTGTTTTGTTATCTGCCACCACTGAGAACAGTCTAGCTCCATCATCTTTCGAACCTCCCTTCAGGTAGTTGAAGGGAGGTTCAAAAGATTAAACACCACCCCCGCCATGAAATCTCTCCTCAGCCTTCTCTTCTCTAGACTAAACAAGCCTAGTTCCCTCAGCCTTTCCTCATAAATCATGCGCCCCAGCCCCCTCACCATTTTTGTTCTTCTCTGTTCTGCTGTGGTACTGTGTTATAACATCATTCCAGAACTTTGGAAGATTGTGCATATAAGTCCAGCTGTCCTGTGACACAAGGAGTGTCCCTTCAATGGCAGCTACAAAACTAACTCTTGATCCAGAGCCAGACAGGGAAGGGGGAGGAAGGGACATCTGTCAAAATCTGCTCCTCCTCTTCCCCTGCAAAGGGGTTGGAACAGGTCCTTGTGCATCATGCTGGAGCGGGTTGAGCCAGCGGGGGCCCAGGGCGTGGGTCGGCAGGGGCTCTATGGAGCCAGGCTGGGCTGTGCCAGCAGGGAGAGGGGGAGCCAGTTCGGCTCCATAGACCCCATGCTGGCCTGCACCCTGGTCTGGGTCCCTGATGCAGGCCCCGTGCTCCCACCCAGGTGTTGCTGTGCTCCCGCACGCCCAGTCGCTGCCACTACCCTGCCGCCTGCCACCACCACTGCCCAACCCCACCCCCCCACCCGCTGCTTCAGCATCACGTGGTTCCTGGCTACAGTGCCCTCCACTGTAAATTCTCATAAGCAGACTCCACCTGAAGCCCTCATAGCTAATCCTGCCATCTAGACAAGCATCTGTATGCGCTAGTCTATGGGGAGTCTCTCTTTTCCCTCCTAGGCTCTAGAGACAGACATTCAAAAAGCCTGAGCCTGAATTGATTCAGTCTTTGCAGGTTAGTCTAACCTGGCTAGGCTAAATCAGTTTTGTAACTGGACAGACATCCCAGAAATACAGGCACATGCCTGCAGTGGCTCAGGCCAGAAGCTGGGGGGTGCTAGAGGAGCCCTCCCTTCCTTCCACAGTACTGAGCTGAGGGGAGCATGGCCAGGCCCTGGCAGGACACTCTGATTAGCTCAGCAGGGAATTGACAATGGTGTTTCTCACCCCCTAAATAAGTGTTTATCACCCAATTAAGAAAACAATACAGGGACATTATCAGCTACTTGTTGATTCTGCCTGTTGATTCTACCTGCTGATTCAGCAGGTAGTCTGCAAGCTAATACATAGACACCTCCTCAGCAAGGCAGAGGGGAGGGGGGGAATTCTTGCTTAGCAGGGAGTGGTGAGGGGCGGGGGGCAGCAGCCCACAGTCTCTGGAGCTGCAGCCAGAGGGGAGGGGTCAGCCCTGCTATGGAGCAGAGAGCCCTGCCCAGCCCAAAGAGCATGCCGGGATGCTAGGGGTCTCTGTTTTAACTTAAACTAGGAAGGGGTCTGGGACAGGCTGAATTCAAGCACTGCTTGGGAACCCACGTGGTGGATGAAAGATAGCGTGTGACTCTATAATTATAATAATAGGCTTATTTTGTCTGTCCGCAGCACTCTGATTGGTTGTCTCAGCAGCCAATCACAATGCGTACTGAAACAAGCAATCAGAGTGCTCCGGACAGACAGTGCTCAGGACAGATGGAATAAGCATGTTATTATTATAGATCCTGAGGCATTTCAAACAGATATGCTGGCAAGTCAGAGCTAGAATGAACCACTGGGGCCTCCTGCCACAGAGCGGGCAGGCTCTGCTGAAGGAAAAAAAAAAAAAGCGGTGAGGGACCTGATCCTATTTTTTTTCTCGGAGCCTGCCCACCTCTCTCAAGGCTGTGGGGCGAGCTGCTGAGAGGCCCTGGTGCTTCTTTCCACACTGGAGGTGCCCCCCCATGACCACCCAGGCAGGGTGCCAGCAGGTGGGTGCTGCTTGGGGAGTGCTGCCACCATGGAGGGAAGCACTGGGGTCTCCTACAGCTCAGGGGCTGCACAACCCACCTGCAGCTCACTCCCCAGCTGTGGGAGACTCAGGCAGGATCCGGGAGAAAAATAAAGTTCAGGCCTCTGGCTGCTTTTTTTCTTTCCTTGGTGGAGCCTGCCCTTGAGAGCTGCCATTGCGTCACGCCACCCCTGAGCAGCGGGGGAGCCCAGTGCTTCCCTCCTTGGCAGTGGTGTCCCTGGGGGCAACCTGGGCGGGTTGTTAGCTGCACGGGTGCAGCCACAGCTTGCAGGCAGCACCCGCCAGATCCAACGGTGCCCGGGGCGCTGGAAGCCCAGGCATGCTCAGGGAAGCTTGGGCTTGGTGGGCTTCCAGCACCCTGTGCACCAACCCTGCTGCCTGGGACCACCTGGAAATGAGCTGGCTGCCCTGGGAAGGTGGCAGGAGGGTGGCTGGATGTGCTGGCAGCCAGAGAAGGTGATGAGGATGGTGCACAGGGCACTGGAAGCCCGCTAAGCCCAAGCTTCCCCAAGCACACCCGGACTTCCAGTGCCCCATGCACCATCCCGGCTGCCTTATCCGGATCGGGCCCTTGTACACATGAGGAATATCGCTGTAATTTACATAACAAGCTAAAATACATGGGATGTGTTTTAGTTTGCTATGTAAAAAAGACATTTAAATCAAAATATGCCACCAAACGTGTACACTGTTACACAATTAAATCGTTAGAAAAGGCAATTAAATCACTAAAAGGGGCAATTTCCTCACGTGTACAAGGGCCTTCTTATTCTATGACTATGAACAAGACACAAGGTCAGACTTTTGACAAAATATTTATTTATATTTCTATGCCTGTGTTTACACATGGACAGTTTTATGTAGCCTTTTTGAGGGATTATTCCATAGAATCGCTCCAAATTTCCTTTTCAGTTTACCCTGAACCCAGTTATTTTCCTCTAATTTTTTGATCCAGCCACCATACCCAAAAATCCCATTACCTGCCCAGCTCTAGCCACTGTCCTTTATACCTTTGCCTGTGGCTCCTGGGAAATGATCAGTTCCATGGTTGGCTCATGCTTTTCTGGGCTTTTCCACTGTCATTGTTCAGGAATGGTGAAGGATAATAGCATCTGGAATAGCAGGGCTAAGAGCTTGTAAGACCTATTCCCTGCAAGCAAAATATCGAGATCTATCTGAAGCAAAAAAATGGTGTTTCTCTTTGGACCTGGAAAGTATGGCGCAGGTCTGGCCATGGCACATAACCTACTAAGGCTGGGTGGAGATTATATAAACTACTTCAAGATCGTTTCAGGCTGGACATAAGGAAGAACTTCTTTACTGTCCGAGCCCCCAAGGTCTGGAACAGCCTGCCACCGGAGGTGGTTCAAGCACCTTCATTGAACACCTTCAAGATGAAACTGGATGCTTAACTTGCTGGGATCCTATGACCCCAGCTGACTTCCTGCCCTTTGGGCAGGGGGCTGGACTCGATGATCTTCCGAGGTCCCTTCCAGCCCTGATGTCTATGAAATCTATGAAAGTCTATGAAACCTGTGGCTAAACTCCAACTTTCTGAGCTAACCAGGACTTTCTGCTCTTTTCAGACAGGAAAGCTTGACCCACACTACCCTCGAGTATGTGGGCACAAAGGGAATGTGCTGGACATCAAGTGGAACCCTTTTAATGACTTTGTAATAGCTTCCTGCTCAGAAGATGCCACTGTAAGTTTGTCAGCTTGCTCTCGGTCACGAGCCAGCCAAAGCACTTGTTTGGGAAAGAAATTGTACCATTCAGGGAGAAGCATGCCTTGGTTTCCTCTTCTTGAACTTGTGTAAAGAATACTTTCCTTCTATTCCCAACTTACAATCAAGCCCATAATGCTTAGTGAGCTTTTTCCTTCAACAGGAGCCTACAGTCTAAATGGTGAAATACTAAACAGACTCACATTTAAAAACAAGCCTGAGGCTCTGTCCTGGGCTCAGAACCATGGGCTCCCATGTAGACATGGGTGAGATATGTCCTGGGCTCAGTGAGAGAAGGAAACTCTGAATTAGGTACTTTTCCAATGCAACATACTCCTTGGGCTTGTTTACACAAGCAAGTTAATTTGGATTAGTATAGGGCCTGAATTTAAAGCAGAACAGCTAGTTTTGATTGACACGTTGTGTGGGCACACTTATTCCAGACTGAGAGCATCCCCACGAGGTGCATCTACATGAGATGTTTACTGTGGAGCTAACTAATTAGCTCTATACTAAACATTGTGCATCTAGACGTGCACTTCTATTAGGCTGGAGTAAACTAACCAACTCTGCAGCAGAATAGTACTTATATTTACAAGTTTTTTACTCCACAGCAGCACAGTTTACTCCATACTGCACTGGCTGGCTGGGGCATGAGGGTGCTTCAGTGAGGGGGCTGCCTGCAGGCTAGCCCCATGCTAAAGTTCCCTCATGCCCCAGCCAGCCCCTCTGCAGTACCCTGAGCTGCAGGAAGCAGCCCTGAGTTAGCAGGCTGACCCCCAGGGCCCCCTGCCAGCCAGGGCTGCTCTGACCTGACACAACGTGCTGCGTTCCCGGGATCATGATCAAACAATGCACCTGGGAACAACAAACTCCAAAGCAATAAGTTCTGGAATGTATTGTTTTGCATTATTTGCACATGTAGACTTGCCCACAGAGTGTAATTAGGATTTGCTAATCAAGAATAGATTTTCTTAAATAGCACCCTTCTGTGGAGTCACTCTGGCTCAAACAGGTAGAAGTAAGTTGAGTCTGAAGAACACCACTGAAATAACTGGATCTGCTTGAGGAAAAATCTCACATGAAGTTGACAGTCAAGGAAATTAAAAGGGGGCAAGTTCAAAACTAACACAAGGAAATACTTTTAGCTTGTGGAACTCACTGCTACAGGAAGTTACCAAGGTCAAAAATGTAGCCAGATGGAGAAAGGAATTGGCATTTCCTTAGGATGGATATTGAGACTATCCAGAGTTACAGTGGTTGATGCTAATGCAAATGGTGGAAGTAAGAGCAAACCAAATAGGTCAGGGGTTGAGCTGCTCTCCAAGGGTATGTCTATACTGTAGACAAAGAGTGACTGCAGAGTAGATCCAGATATGTAAGCCTGGCACCTAAAGGTAACTTAGGAGGGATTTAAACACTTCAATCATGAAAAGTGATCCAAAATATCCAGGCTATCTCTGTTCCAGTGGCCCCAAATCTCAGTGGGTACCTACCTTAATTTATTGTCCACGTTTTGGACTTCAGAGTTCCCTGTGCATCTAGTCTTTGCATTGTCCCAAAGCAGGTCAGTTTGAGAAGCAAGGCACCTAGGTCCTGTCTGAGCTCCATTATGATACCAATATGAGGCATAGTGGCACCTAAATGCTGTCTAAATCCCCAGAAGGGCCCAAATCTGTAGACATGTTTGGAACAGGATCAATGCAAGCAAAGAGCTTTGTGTTCAGTGTAAAGTGTGGCAGTCATGGCCACCTTCACTCAGAAACAAAATTGGAAGGAAGTAGAGCTCACTTTTTGCATAATAGTGTGGTGGTTAGAGCATATACCCAGGAAGCAGAGTACCTGGGTTCTAGCTGCTCCTTGGCTTAAAGTTATTCCAACTAATGTCTCCCAGGAGAGCTCGCTCTTCAACTGCCAGGCTATAGACATGCCTGATTATGGGGACTCTGATGGAGCTGGACTGCTGGGCCACCAAGATTTCAAGAGTCCTACAGCTAGAAGGAGAGTAAATCAAAGGGAGCCTGTAGTTCAATGACTTTCTATGATTAAGTTTAATGGTTAGAGCACTCAGCTTGGATAGGGGGTTTCTTCATTAGGCCATCAATGGATAGAAACCAGGAATAGTTATAGGAGAGGGGACCCGAACTTGCCTCCACACAAGTGAATGCCAGCTTGGCACAAAAATTGACAGTAGGACATAAAATCATAGAAAGTTAAGGTCAATGCAGGACCATTCCTAACTAGATCATTCTAGCCTGGGCCAAACTGGATTAGTATGGAGTGTGGAGTGGCTCCTTGGCACTTCATCTGAGGCTGCTGCCTTTGTGGTGGACAAATTGGGAAAAAAGTTCAGCAAAGAGCAGCAAAAATTATTAGCAGTCTGGGAAACATGGCCTATGAGAAACAGTTGGAAGAACTAGGAATATTTAATCCAGAGAAGAAAAGATTGAGGGGGAGATTTGATAACTGTCTTCAAATACCAGAAGGATAGTTATATAGATACTGTATATAGAGTTATACAGAAAAATATAGAGTTATACAGGAGACAAGACAAGAAATAACAGTCTTAAATTACAAGGGACATTTAAGACAGATATGAGGAAAAATGTTCTAACTGTGAAGGTGGTTCAGCACTGGAATAGGTAACCCAGAGAGGTAGTGGAGTCTCCATCCCTGGAAGTTTTTAAGAGCAAGTTAGACAAATACTTGTCTGGTATGCTTTATACTAGGATGATCCTGCTGTGACCAAGGGGCTGAACTAGATGAACTCCTAAGGTCCCCTCAGGCTCTTTTCCATATTTCAATGATTTGGTTAAATGATATGTGTGGAGGCCAATGTCAAATGCTTTCTGGTCCAATTCAAGACCGCTTGGAATAAAGAGGAAGCCCTGCTTTGAATGTACTGGTTGCTGGGTTAGCTCTCGAGTATCTTGGCATTGTCCTGAGAGAAATATCTGGTCTCTGGACCATGAGTTCCCCTAATTTGACATCAGTGGTGCTGATGATTTACTTGACCAAATTTTAGTGATAGATTGCCTCATACTAGCACAGATATCTGGTGACACAACACTGTATTTACACAGAGACCTTTTTGTGGTGTGCTGTGCAGGTCAAGATCTGGGACATCCCCAAGCATTTGCTAACAAGAAACATCACCAACGCAAAGAAGGAACTCCTCGGCCATGCACGGCGGGTTGGCCTCATCGAATGGCACCCCACTGCCAATAACATCCTCTTCAGCTCTGGTTATGACTATAAGGTTTGTTGGTATTCAGCAAGGCCCAGAGGGGCCATGTCTCCTGCTTCAAATGGTAGCATGCACAGCTGAGCCTTGCACAGTGGAGGCGGGACCTACAGGTGTTTGCAAGGGGAAAGCTCTGCCCCATATATGCTGTGCTTCTGCAGAATCACTTTTATTGGTACACTTCCCTGTTATTGTCTTTTCTAAAAGAGGGCCAAGGCCTGTCAAGCTGCATGGGGGAGTTCTCCAGAAGTAGCCCTACTCTGTCCTGTGGTTCCCTGCAAGGGGAAGAGGTCATGGGCTGGAAGTCACTGGGGAGGAGGTTGAGGGCAAGTTGATGGTCTGGGCTTGAAGGGCCAAGGCTGGGGTTTTACAAGCAGGGTGAGCTGGACCTCCTCAGCCTCTGTGGGTCTCAGTGGTTTGAGTCAGACTAGCTCTCAGAAGCAGTAGAACAAGACAGGCTGGGAAATGTAAAAACATTGGTGATGTAAAAAAATGAAGGTAAAAAAGGGGCACAGAAAGGTAAACAGGAAACAGGTGTGTCTACATATGCAATTAATATGAAGCAATAAACTCTAGAGCTTATTGCTCCAGAGTTTATTGTTTCTAGGCATGCCATTTGCATGTGCACCCAGGCCCACAGCACGTTGAGCCAAGTTGGAGCAGCCCCGGCTGGCAGGGAGCCTGGGGGGTTGGTCTGGCAGCTGCTCCCCCTGGCTTAACATATGGCAGAGGGGTTGACTGGGGCATGAGGGTGCTTGAGTGGGTGGGGACTAGCCAGCAGGCAGCCCCCACACTGAAGCACCCTCGTGCCCCAGCCAGCCAGGACAGCATCTACACGTGTGCTGCTGCTGAGTTCTTTACTTCACAGCAAGATAGTACCTGTATTTATAAGTACTATCCTGCTCTGGAATAAATCAGTTTACTCCAGCTTAAGAGGGGTGCACGTGTAGATGCGCAACATTTACTGCAGAGCTAATTAGTCTACTCTGAAGTAAACCTTTCATATAGCTCCAGTAGCTTTCATATAGCTCGTATAGCTTTCATATAGCTGCAGTAAACCTTTCATATAGTTCCTTTCGTACAGTTCCAATACGTCGACTCAGATCTCGCTGATGGAACAGCCATTTTTCTTGCACTTACTGTAAAATTAACAAGTTCAAAGGGAAAGGGCTTGAGAACTTATTTGTTTGCTTCAGATTATGATATGGAACCTCGACACAAAGGAGACGGTCATTCAGAATCCAGTGAAGATCTTCAATTCTCACAAGGATGTGATCCTCTCCATGTCATTCAACATGGATGGCAGTCTGCTAGCCACAGCTTGCCGAGACAGAAAGATACGGATTTTTGAGCCTCAGACAGGCACAGTTGTACAGGTAGGCTGGGGTCAGAAACTTGAATCCAGTGCAGCTGACTTTGTGAGTCCTCTTCTGTAAAGGTTTATTGAATATTTGGAAGGCCGCAGTTGTGTGCAGCCATGGCAGAAGGGAGATGAGCTTTCATTGGGAGAACCAGGGGGTGATTATTCCTATAAGCAAGGTGCAAGTGCCAGAGAGAATCCTGGAGCAGACTGACCAGTGAATTCTGGCTCTGCTCCAAGGCGATTCCTTAGTGTCACAAAACAGCCATGACCCTGGGACTGTGCAATTGGAAACCAGCTCATGGCCTCCTTCCTAATCCAGAAATGAAAAAGCTGCATCCATATAAACTAATTAACTTGGAAGTAATTAGTATTGTCACTGCTAAGAAGCACCATACAGATTGGTTCCACTGCTTCTGGTTTAGGAGGCAGCACTCTGGGAGCAGTGTGGTTTGTGTGAGGCAAAGATTAATTTACCAGAGAGATTGGATTCCTCCAAATGTCAGTTGACAATGGGAAAAGATTTCTTTCCACAATGTACTGTTCACTTTGGAAATCACAGTAACATGCCATCTCTCCCTACAGGAAGCCAGCTACAAGTCTCACAGAGTGAATAAAGTTTTGTTTCTAGGAAACATGAAAAAGCTGCTCTCTACTGGCACATCCCGGTGGAATAATAGGCAGATAGTCTTATGGGATCAGGTGAGTCAGACCAGCAGCCCAGTATATTCACATCCACAGTTTTCTAGACTTTGTAACTGTCATGTTAACAGTTGTACCTACCAAATACCCAATAATTAATATGTAGCCAGCGTTCAGAGGCATCTGTCCAGGTAAAAGCTCTTTGTGACTCATCATTTGGTTTGTACCACATTATTCAATGCAAATGAACATAGCTTGGCAGCAGAGAAATTACTCAAAGTAGTGAGACACAGGAACAAGGCAGACAGCAATCAACTGGAGGTACAGAGCTGTTCCAAGGACCTTGGGGGTTTTGGATGCAGTTCTTAGTTCTTGGTATCATTGCACTCAATGCCAAAAAGTCTACTGTTTCCCACTGGAGCAGAATTAAGCCCCACATTGGCTCAGTAGGGCTTCAAGGGAGGAAAGTATCTGCTGTTTAATTTTGGCAGTGAGTTGCACTTAATCATTTGGAGAACATTTACCCCAATCTACTGGCAAGGCATGTGCCTCCTGTCAAGATGGGTGCTGGTCAAGAAAGGATATTTTAGTGTTGCATCATTAACTAGAGAGCAATGAAGGGGCTGTTCCATCACTGGTATGTGCAGCTTCCCATTAGCTGGCCACCTGTGCTGCTGGATACAGTGTCCACAAGCAGGAGGTGCTGCTGGAGCAATGTCCATCCCAACAACATGCTAGCCAGTTCTTCTGGGACATGGTGCTGAGCTTGTCCTAAGCAGGCTCATCTCTGGTAGGTCTGCCCCAGGTGATGGCAGTGGTGGCTCTGCAGAGTCACAAGCCTGTATCCTCTGTGCCAAATAACCTGTTTGTGACCCTTTGCCAATCTCCCTGTGGCTGGCTTGCTAGGTAGTGAGCAACTCCTCCTAGCAGCTTTGCCACTCCAGCTACCCTTCAACTTTGCCCTGGTAGGCAGAACCCTTCAGGCTCACCTGCTTTGTGAGGGGGGATGTGCCAGTTTCCTACACTGCACAGACCTTGGACCCAACCAGCACCTTCCTAGACCCCTCACAAAATGCTCTGCCCCCATGTAGGTGCCCCCATGTAGGTGTCCATGTAGTGGACACCTTTGAGCTGATACCTCCATACAAGGAGCCAGGGTGGCTTCTCCCCACCATCATCTTGAGGGATTCCAGGATGTGGCCTGTTGTCTTCACAGCTCTCTCTCTATCAGGGAGTTACACTCTGTGTTTTGGACCAGGGGCATTTGGGTTGATCCATGTCCATGTCCTGTGAGAAGAAGCTCCTCTCCGAGGTCATTTGTGATGGGAGTTGTTTTCTCTCTCCTTTTTTATGCCCAGAATGATCTTTCAGTGCCTTTATTAGAGGAGGATCTAGATGGCTCCTCAGGGCTGCTCTTCCCTTTTTATGACTCAGATACAAACATGCTGTATGTTGTGAGCAAGGTAAGTGCTTTTCCTTGGAATGGATGTTAGCACAGTTGGTTATGCTCCCTGCTAGGGGCTGCTGCTTTAAATCAATTTGCATGATACGAGACTCATGCCTTGATGCTTTAAAAAGATTCTCAACTAAATGTGAGGATACCTCTTGGCAGACAGACAGATGCAAAGGATGAAATCAAGACTCCCCTTCCCACAGAAGGGCCTGTGCTAGACATGGGAAGAAAGGCAGTATAGTTGTGGCAGCAGAGAGCCAGCTTTTAGATGGAGCATGGTCACTTATGATTATATTGCACTGCTGAGAGCTGGGGTCTGCCCTTGATGACAAGGTGAGCTCTTCCAGTCACTTCCCAGTATACTCTGCACTCACAGAATCATAGAATCATAGAAGTAGGGTCGGAAGGGACCTTGTAGATCTTCAAGTCTGACCCCCTGCCTGGGCAGGAGGGAAACTGGGCTCAAATGACCCCAGCCAGGTAGGCATCAAGCCTCTTCTTAAAGACCCCCAGGATAGGAGCCAGCACCACTTCCCTTGGAAGTTGGTTCCAGATCGTAGCCGCCCTAACTGTGAAGTAGTACTTACGGATGTCTAATCTAAACCTACTCTCCAACAACTTGTGGCCGTTATTCCTTGTTATCTCGGGGAGTGCTAGGGGAAACAAGATCTCCCCCAAACCCTTCTGGTCCCCCCTAGTGAGTTTATAGGTGGTCACCAGGTCCCCCCTCAGCCTTCTCTTGTGAAGGCTGAACAGGTTCAGGTCCTGTAGCCTCTCATTGTAGGTAGGGTCTGCCCTGCTGTCCCCGGATCATGCGGGTGGCCCTTCTCTGGACCCTCTCGATGTTGTCCATATCCCTCTTGAAGTGGGGTGCCCAGAACTGGACACAGTACTCCAGCTGTGGCCTGACCAGTGTTGCGTAGAGGGGGAGGATCACCTCCTTGGCCCTACTTGAGATGCACCTGTGGATGCACGATAAGGTCCGGTTAGCCCTGCCAACCGTGACCTCGCATTGTTGGCCCATGTTCATCTTGGAGTCATTACTGACTCCAAGATCCCTTTCTGCCTCCGTGCTCTCAAGAAGGGAGTTTCCCATCTTATAAGTGTGCTGCTGGTTACTACTGCCCAAGTGCAGCACCCTGCACTTGTCAGTATTGAAACGCATCCTGTTTTTGTTAGCCCACCCCTGCAACCTATCCAGGTCTTGCTGCAGTCTTTCCCTCCCTACTAGCGTGCCCACTTCACCCCAAATTTTGGTATCACCAGCAACTCCCAGGTCCCCGAGTCAGTTTTCACTAGTATCACATATGCTTACAGCACTCAGATGCTTGCCCAGATGGACCAGATCTTGCAAATGCAGCCTTATGTCAAGCATGTGAGCTGAAGACATGGTCTTCCGTGGGAGGACTTGTAGGTGTAATGTTGGGTAGGTGCATGAGCTTTTACAGGATCAGGGTCCAGGTGAGCCAAGGTCTTCAACATGTCTGTCATCTACTCCTTGCAGGGGGCAATAATAAACCCACAAACAAGGGTGGATCTAGTATTTTGAAAAAGAGGGTGTGGATGGTATGATGCATAATGATATGGTATGGTGCAACACAACCCATATTTTTCTCCAGGTAAAAATAAACTAAAAGCTGTACTAATATGCCTGGTTATGTACAAACTCATGCCATGACAAGATTTGAGGCTTAGGGAGTTTTGCAGGTGGATCCAGTGGCAGCACATGAGGCACAGTCTTTGTCCAGCCTTGCAGTCTTGCATAATTGCCATGGGATGGGGCCAGATTCCATGGCGAGGCACATTTATTTGGACAGCAGGTTGACTTTGGTCATTTCAGAGCTTTTGACCTCAGTTAAAATGGGAAATGACACCATAAGGCCAATCCCTCATGGGAGTGAGGAGGTTAAAGCTGGTATTCACAGAGAAAGGGCTCCCTTCTTGTCCACTAGAATGGCATTTGGAGTCACCCCTCTCTTGAGTCCTCCTCTGTGCAGTGGGAGCTAAGCCAGGCCTTGCATTGATTCTCCTTGTCTCCAGGGTGATGGGAACATTCGCTACTATGAGATAAGCATGGAGAAGCCATACCTGAACTTCCTGATGGAGTACCGTTCCCACATACCACAGAAAGGCATTGGTGAGTCTGTGGCCTGGATTGCTAGCATAGCTGTGGGCTCAGCATTTGAGACCATAACAATTTGGGGTCCACAATAACACACTCTGGGGCCTAACTCAGACCTCACATCAGACAGATATAAAAGCTACCGACTCTGCCTGTGTGTTCTTGGGATTTCCATCTATGTTCTCAATAGCACAGTCCCAAGGGCTCTGAGGCTAGAGGGGCCTATTCTGAACACCACCTCTGAGCTACAACTCTGTTCCTAGAGGTAGAAAGTACACTACACAGCAAGGCACATAGATTTCATAGCCATTAGGGCTGGAAGGGACTTTGCAAAATCATTGGTTCCAGCCCCCTGCCCAAGGGACAGGAAGTCAGCTGGGGTCAGATCACCCCAGCAAGATAAGCATCCATTTGAGTCACTCTCTGACCCGAGCACCCAAGGAAGAAGGAAACACTGCATTCAGTGCCATGGCAATCAGACGGTTTATGAAAATGTTCTCTAGGCTCCATCTAACAAGTATAGATCCTTGTAAGGCCACAGTCGCCTTGGGCCCAACCACATATTAAAATTAATGCTGGATAGAAACCAGCTATAAAATTGTTACACATTTTCAAGCACTAATTTGGTAGCTGGTTGGCTCTTTTTATAGCTGGATGGACATTTTTATGGCATGATAATTACTCTGCACATGTGGCTGGTCTAAATTTATTCTGTGATTAATCAGTTAATTGTGTGATAATTACTTTGCAAGTGTGGCCAGTCTACATTTATTGCACAATTAACCAATTCATTACATAATGTATGTAATTTGTGGCAAAAACCCTAGTGGCAGTATTGCCAACTCACAATTTTTAGCGTTGTTCTTAAAGTCTCCACTTTGGGAATGTGAAAAACTTAGCTCTTTCTTATATATATAGATATATATAACTATATACAAAATAAAGAGCTATATTTTTCACATTCCCAAAGCATAGACTTTAAGAACAATGCCAAAAATCCTGAGAGTTGAGTTGACAACACTGTGTCCAGTTGGATGTGAGTGTGTGTTATTGCCACCATTAATGAAGTGCGTGACTGTTAGTGCCCTTGTTACTGTTACAGCACTAATAAGCCAAGATGTTATTAGCATATCTGTGCCAAAACGAATGCCATCTCTCAGCCAGGCATGCTGCCTGTGGTGAGGGATGCTGAGTCAATGACCTTCGCTTGCTTAAATTCACTTGGAAAAGGGATGGGGTCAGTCCTCCCTGGTGATTGTGCCCAGCCTGCTCCCAAACCATGCCTGCCATCTGCTGTGCTCTGTCATCAGGGGCCATGCCGAAGAGAGGCCTTGATGTGTCAGCCTGTGAGATCTTCCGATTCTACAAGCTGATCCCAACCAAAAGCCTGATCGAGCCCGTTTCCATGATTGTGCCACGGCGGGTAAGCAGGCCTCTGCCATGCATGTGGGCCCATCCACCAGATCTGGTAGAGGACAGCTAAGCAGGGGCTGTATGACCTCTGGGAAAGCCCTTGGGCCTATTCCTCAGCCGAGGTGGGAGATGGGTGCTGCCTGAACCAAAGATTATTTCCTAAGGAAAGACAGCTTGTGATAGCCTGTTACATGGCTTGTAGCTATGGAAGGCTCTTACCCAGCCATGTGTGTGGGACAGACAATGACACTATAGTATGTAAGAACATTCTAAACTGCTCGTGGCCTTTATTGGAATAACACAGTGAAAGGGCCTGCACTGGGGTTTCAGCTCCTTGGAAGAATAATGTTGCCAGCACCAAGCTTCATGCTGCCATACTGAAGCCATTCCCCATGTCTGAGCTGGCTAGCTTAAAGCTAGCTTGGAGAGCTATATGTACCACTGTATACATGCCTGGGACTGCAGTGTAGATATCCCAGTCAGGAAGACCAGAAGCATTTCGCACCCACATCACTTTAGCTTTCACTTTGGCTGTGACTCTGTAAGCTACTAAATCTACTTCTGTCAGCTATTAAATCCCCTGACACCACTCAGTCCAGCTTCCCTGTGAGGAGGCTATTCTTATGGCAACTGATTATGTGAGTCCATGGAGTCCATGATGGGCACCACAGTGAGTACTTATACCTCTCCATCTCTGCTCCTCAGATATACAGCCCACCTGCTCCTCAGATATAGCTGTCTGCATCAGCCCAGCTCTGCCATCAAGCCACCTAGCTCATCTCTGTGGGTGTTACATCTTTGAGGTTCGCTTTGGGTGCAGTCCCAATCCTTTGAAACCTAGCAGAAGTTCTGCTGCAAGTATTAACAGGACCAGGTTGTCTATATCCATATACTGCTAGGAGAATTATCAGCCTGGAACGCACCTTGTAACACTCTGCTCTTCCAGGCAAGGGGATGTTGTGAGCCAAAGCAACAAGGAACTTCTAGGGGAATCATCATCCCAGTAAAGGCCAGGCAAGGGGTTTCTGGGTCAGGATGGGTAGAGGTTCCTACACATTAGGAACCATTACCTGTCAGTGTCTAGGCTGCCCTGCTGAGAAATGGCCCTTTTTTGGCCAGCAAGCTTGGCAGCAGCTGGAGGCTCCAGTAGCAATTTTGTGTGTTTTCCCTGTGTGTTTGCAGTCAGAATCTTACCAGGAGGACATCTACCCCATGACAGCTGGGACCCAGCCAGCACTGACATCTCAGGAGTGGCTGAATGGAATCAATAAAGGTCAGGCCTGGGCAGAGGGAGTGGAGTTGGAGTCCAAAAGCTCTTTGCCTGACTTGCATTGGCATGATGTGTCAAGAGCATTCTGGTCCATTAGTGGCTGGAGAGCTATGCCCTAGTAAAAAAATTAAAATTTGTCCTATGACTCAGGGCTGTTTCGATTATGAATGGCCTTTGAGAGTACCTCCAACCTGCAGGTCTCTCCTATTGGGTGAGTACATGCCTGCTCTTTCCAGGAGCTAAAGACCCCGCCCCCCATTTGCTTTACAGGGCCTGTTCTAGTGTCCTTGAGACCAGGCTCTGGGATTGTGAATTCTCTGCCACAATTTCCTGAGCAAGAGCCATCCCAGAAGACCACAGAATCCAACCGGTACCAAAACCAGGAAGAATGGATGCCACTGGAGGAGATCCAAAAGCAAAGCAGTGTCCCGGACAGGAAAAGCCAGAAGAAAATGGAGGAGAGACTGCAGAATGATAGCCAGATGCGGCTTTCCAATGGCTTTGATGTGTTTGAGTGCCCCCCGCCCAAAACTGAGAATGAGGTCTGGCTGTGTGGAAGCACGGGGGGCCTGAATGTGAGGGTGGGAGAAGGGAGAGAACAACAGGTGACAGCTAGCCCAAACGGCATGCTTCATTTGTGATCCCCTGAGGCCATTGGCTGTCTCTTACATGAATACAGCACACAGCACAATGGGGCAGCTCTGTTACAAGGGTAGGCTCTCTCTACCCAGGTATTTATAGCTAGTCCTTGTCACTGATGACATTAATACATTTCTGCTCTTAACCATACACTGAGGTGATGGTCACCCAGAGGTCCCCTAGACCATGCAAAAATCAGTACGCTCTATGCCTTACCCGAGCAGAGCCACAGCATTTTCATTGGTTTCCCCTCTCTAGCTGGTACATAGCGCTGGCTTATTCAGGAGATGGTCCTAATTGAGGAGATTCCCAGCTGGACCATTGTAAGAGTTATTGGCTTCACTGGCCTTTACGGGCATGCTGCTTTTCAGGAAATCTGGTCACTTGCCCAAATGTGGGAGAGAAGCTTGCCCCTTGGGAGGAGCCAATAAAAGCTTCCCCACAGTTTTGTCAGGAGAGGGCCCACAGAGCAGGGGTGGGCAAAATATAGCCCACAGGCTGGATCCCACCTGAAGAGGCAATTTCTCTGGCCTGCAATGGGTCCCTTGGTCCCTCCTGGCCCAGACACCATCCAGCCCATGGTGCATCCTGCCACCGTCTGAGCACACAGTGGGGCTGGGGCAGCTCTGCTGCTTTCTAGGCATCCCACACTGAGCTGGCCCCAGCCCCGTGGTACTGGTGCAGACCACATGCACAGCCCTGCCCCCGGCCTGCCCCAGACTCAGCCTGGCAGAGTGGACCAGCTCTAGATCAGC
>NW_005841935.1:1457887-1474320 GCF_000455745.1 Alligator sinensis
CCTGTCAGGGCCCATGCCTGGGCTGCCTTGTGGCTCCTCTGCACTGCCACATCTGCCCCGCTGGATAGCCTGGAGGCGATGGTGACTGTGACAGAGAGGAGCAGCAGGGCAGTCCAGGCACCGGCTCCAGGCAGCAACAGCAAGAAGGGCCCAGCAACAGTGAGTGGGAGGGGCTGCTTTTCACCCATGCTGATCAGCAGCTTCTGCCTGGCCACTGCCACTGCTTAGCGTGGGTGGGTGGCAGGCCAGGGTTGGGGCTGGGGCTAGGTGCTGTTGGCAGTGGTGGGGAGGAGCCACAGGTCGGGCCCAAATAATTGCCCACCCATGCCATAGCGTGCAACCTTTTTTGGGCCCTGTTCCTGGCCAATCGCAGATGTTGAGACTGGGGCCTCTTAGCATTGGGTGCTGTATATGCATCTAGTGAGAGGGATGGTCTTTTCCCCCAAAATAGCTCAGTGTAAGCCAAGAAGACAAAGGGAAGCTTTTTATCTCTCCTGAAGAGATCAGAAACAAGGGCCGAGAGAAGCTGAGGGACATACCCAGGTTACACAGGGAATTTGACACAGAGCCAGGAGCTGGACCCAGATCTCCTGAGTGCTGAATTTTAGCCCCTGCACCCATCAGTGGAATGGAGTCATAAAGGCAGAAGTATGTGGGAGAGGGGTAGAAACTATTTTTCTGTCTTTCCTTTCCTTTCCTTTATACTGAGGGAATGTGGCTTTTCAGGAGCCATGGGGTAGGTTGGGGGGTGAATTCAGGTGGCTAAATGGGTACTCTGATGATGGCAGTCATGCCAGAGGATACCTGTCTGATATGCTGCTGGTGCCAGCAGGCCTGTGACAGTGTTATGCCTAGATTGGTTGTGGCATAAGGGGAACAAGGTGTTGCTTCTTTTCCAGCTGCTACAGATGTTTTACCGACAGCAGGAGGAAATCCGGAGGCTGCGTGAGGTGGTGAGTCAGAGGGATGTCCAAATCAAGCAGCTGGAGCTGGAGATCAAAAACTGCCACATGGATGCAGGCAGGTACTGAGGGCATAGGGGTGCCCATGTGGCTGACTGCACCTGGCAGGCCTATGAGAGACCCCAGCCACCTTGAGAGAACTGCTCTTTCTAGCTTTGGATTAAGATGGAAGGCATGCAATTGAGTGCCCAGTGGCAGCACATGGGCTCATACCCATCTATGGAGCTTGCAGAGGAAAGCTGGCTTGAAAAGCATGGACAAAGTCTTGGGAGTCTTGTTCTGGCTCTGCACACTCTCCTTTGATGCCTCTTTATGCTGCAGTGTGCTGGAATAAGCAGAAGGGGTACTACAAGCTTCCCAGGTCAGCCTGTGCCTGGCAGTGCTGCTCTTAGGGTCCCTGCACTGCTGCCTGGCTATGCAGTGTGGGGGAGGCTGTCAGCACTAGCCAGGTGCTGTGTAGCAGAGCCCATGGGGGTGGCCCCAAAACTGCCCACACTGCACAAGGCCTGAGCTACCCTACACATGAAATAACATCACGTAAGACCCATATGAGGACTGGAGTCTGTAGCCTGTCCCAATAGCATCTCCAGCCCTCCCACTGAGTAGGCATACAGGCCTGGTACTCCTGTCATCCTCCCACCTTTTCCCTTCAGGCAGGGTCTATTGCTACATCCTGTTTCTTCTTCTGCAGCAGCCATTGGCTCCATCGCTACCTCATGCCCCATAACCCAGACACCAGTTAGTCTGTAGCCCTTTCATGCCTCAGCAGCGTTTCCCTGACCCTACACTGCTCGTCTCCCACCAAGTAGACACACGCTGCCATCCACAGGCTGTTATTTGCCCGACTTCTCCACTCTTCCTCGACTGCCTGATGTCAGAGCCCCTTGCGGTTCAGCTTCTCCTGCCAAAGCTCCGAGCCCTGTCCCCTGAGCCTCTCTGTGTATACCTGGTGAGAACCTAGGTGTCCTGAGGTTTTCCAGGTCCCCTAGATGTAAACAGTAGCGTCCATGCAAACCCTAAGGTGGAAAGAAGTGTCCATGGTCTCCTGAACGGTGTGAGAATCAACGAGGCACTTCATTTTACCTGAAGTAATTACTGCTTCACACATACGTGTATGTGTATGTGTGCATGCACTCATGTACACATGGGGTGAGCATGGGCAAGATGGCAGGGCCATGATCTGAACTCAAACATTTGCCAAGTGCGAGGAATGCTACTGTGTCACTAGATTAGAACCACTGCACCACAGAGAATTCAGCGGCCAGTGAAGTCAGGACTGTGTCCTGTCTGTCAGTGCCTCCTGTTGGGGCAAGGCGCTCACTAGCATCAGCTCCCAGAAAGCTGCAGCCGACAGAAGTTGCTCATCTGTGAGCACTGCAAGAGGACCCACAATAGGTGTGTAATGCAAAGAGACCTCAGCCTTCCCAAAAGCCTCATGCCACTCTAAGAACCAAGAAACTCAGGTGCTAAAAAAGTCACTTTTATGTTGCTTTAAACAGCCCCCTTTCTCCACTCCCACCAGTGACCATTTGTGTGGGGGTAGTTGTCCACACACCAAGACAAAATCCATTTAGAGTTGGCTGCCTTCACCTTTGACACCTCTCTCTGGCATAAAAGTAGAAATGAGCTATGCTGATGCTTGCTTTTTCTGGGGAACTCACCATCAGACTCCATCTTTCTGTCTGTCCAATACTGTTTTGGAGGCAGCAGTACTGGTGTCACTGAGCAGCTCCATTCTCAGGGCAGCCATGCAATGCCTGGGGCAGTGCCAGCCGCTGCAGTGCCAATTGCAGTGGGAGCCATTCATTGCTGCTTTGCATGCATCTATTTTTGTGCCCTCTTCACAAAGGTAGTGCCCAGCCCACTATATTATGCTAATAAGCACCAGTGGTAGGCTCTGTGAAGCTGAGCATCTGTGCTTGTGTGGGTTACCATCTCACAAGGTGATATGGATGAAAGAAAGAGAGAGCTGGTCATCCAATTGCCCACCAAATATTTTGGACACATCTACTGTTTGTCTGAACCACATTTGAAACTTCCACGCAAATAATACAGCCATACTTCTTTTTGTAAAAAAATCCCAATCATTTTTAGTTTACAACCAATGATTATCAAAACTGAACAACACATCAGTGACATGACAACATGGATACCTACAACGTAAGACAATGTAAGGCTGCTTCCTGTCAGTGAAAAGTGTGTTTCATTTGGAGATTTTTTGGTTTTTTTATATAAAAATTATTTAAATTGTCAGCAAAAGTAAAGAAAAATAATTTTTACCAGGCATTTTTGTTTGTTCTTTTTTTATTAATTTTTTTCTGTATGTGTATGACTAGACAGCTTGGAAACTGGTCAGCAAATGTTTCTTAGCCAATTATGAATGCACTTGTTGATCTCAATGTATACTTGAAAAGATAATCATTGCGTTTATTGTTTACTGAAGACCTTTCAAAGAACAAAGAATATCTAATCAGGACTTGAATATGATCTTTTGGCTAATACCTCTGCATAAATGTAGGCTTTGAACTATGTTTCAGTTCAAAGCTGAAATGTAACCATAAATATTTTACAGGAAGACAGAGATTGGCAGAAATTGTTTTATTATGTTTTATTAAACAGTGCCTAAATATATTTAAATGATCATGTGTGGCATTCTTGTCAAATGGCTTTTATCTTTATAAAGAAAGAGAGGGAAGACATAATAGAAAACAAGATGAAGAGAAAAGGGCAAATAGGTTTGTGCAATGTAAAACAAATGTAATTAAATAAATATCTATCTAGAATATTAGTTTTTAATATTATGTAGGTTTTGGTTTGATTTTGCTTTTTCCACTGTTTAATTGCTTAAAGAAAATTTCTAAACCAGAGGACTGAGCAGACTTAGAAGGGAGTTTATGTATTTCTGTCCTGTGCTCTGATAAATTATTTCCTGAATTATACCTGGTAATTAAACCTGAAATTATACAGGTGCTTACACTGTTGTTAATATATGTGTGTCTTAACCTTCCCACTTGCCCGAGACCGGTGGGCTGTTCATTTAAGTCCTTCCGTACTTTGTTCCTGTGTTGATCCAGTTTCTAATAAACTAAAAAACTAACCCACAGGAATGAACACAGATAGGCTTTCCTCTTCATTTGCTTTTTAACTACTGCACCTGAGTAACTACAATATGGGTAGTGAGCTCAAGTTTCCTCTCAAAGTGGGTCCACTGTGAAGTAAAAAAGCAAGATTCCTGTGGCCAGAAAGAGCCATAATCTAGTGGTTATAGTTCAAAGACCTGAGTTCTGCTGCAAGGGCTGCACTCCAAGGACTGATCCAGGCTCAGACTTGCCTTTTTCACTGCTTTAAAATTAGTGGGGCTGGGATCATGCCCCTCCTGACTTGTAACCCACACAACATTCAAGAAGTATGAGTATGGCTGCACTTTGCCCAGGTATTGTGAGTAGGCAGGCTTCCTCCCTTCCATCCACCCCCATTGGCCTACATGCATAGAGGCCAGGAGACACCCATTCTGCACCGTACCATCCATGCCCCAGTTCAGCCTGGCTGTACGTGCTAACAGTCTGAAGTGATCCACTCCCAGACTTACTACAGACAGGGAACATGCAGCTTCATCCTGACCAGTTCTGTCATGCACCATGAGGAGGAAAGTGAAGAATGAAGATCTGTTACAATCCTGGCAGCAAGATGAATCATGAGAATCATTACTTCCCAGTGATACTTTAAATTAAAAGTATTTACAAACCAATGTGCAGTCCAACAAGTTGCTGATAACCATCCATAAATATGAGCCCTACCCTCAAGCAGCCAAACCCTCCAAATTCCTGAACCTGCCTACTGTACCATACAGGTAAGTGGGAGGAAAAGTCCTTCAGCAGGGGCTATTTTCTTTTATCTTCTTACCAGCGACCCAGGACTTATGGTTATCACGAGTTAAAGGCCCATCAGTGGAAGGCGAGTGCTATGCAAGATCACAGGGCTCAATGTCGTAATGCAAGGGTGGGCAAAATAGGGCTGCCAACTGATTGCATCTGGCTTATGGATGGGTAGCTGTGAACTCATGGGATCTGGCTTGCAGGCGGCCGGCAGCTCTGGCTTCAGCTGCCGCATGGTGCTGGGCAGGTCGGCAGGACTGGTTCTGCCCAGCACTGACGTGGTGGCATCAGCTGTGGACCCAATCGCCACCCAGAACCTGCTGGTGACATCTACAGCTGATACCTGGGCCCACCTGAGCTGCACTGGGTGGATGGAGGCATAAGCTGCAGATGCAGTCTGCAGGTTCCAGGTTGGGGTGGGATTCTGGGTCAGGGTGGGGATCAGGGCATGCTACAGCTCTGGTCAGGTTACAAGGGGAGGGAGAAAGAGAGAAAAGTGTGGCCTTCAAGAGGACACCAAAACTCATTAAGTGGCCCTCCAGCCAAAATAATTGCCCAACCCTGCCTTAGTCTTGCCTGCTGTGCAAGGTGGGTTTGGAAAGTGACTATTCAGATGTAGTAGCCCTATATATGCTCTTTACCAAGTGGTAAATGCCCTGAATGGTGCAAGGTGATCAGCCCTTCTCTCCCATCCCCACCACTGTGGATACAAAGAAGCACATTCACTGTCTCAAAGAAGAGTAGAATACAAAAAACTCAGATACAAATTCAAATTCAATTTCCCTTTTGTATCACTTGGCTTTAAAAAGTGATTGTACAACTAGACTTTACAAAACAGCAATAGGTTCATTTTCACTCAAGTTCTTAAAAATATTTTTTTTCTGTAATCGTTGCATAAAATTTTCTAAGGTAAAAATATAGTCTACATTTAAAGTAAAAAGGAAAATAAAATCCAGCAAAGCATGGAAGAGACCCAAAAATGTGAAGATTTTATTTACAAGGTTTCATTATGGAGGGAAAAAAAAGTGAGAAAGCCTTAGGCTAAACAGGCGGCCAATCACCACCATGACTAACCAATCTCTGCTCTTCTTGCTGGAGCAAGTCTCACAATAAAACTTAGGACCCCCCTAAACCCACCCGTGAAAGTGCTGTTTAGCTTAGTGTCTGTCTTTCTGAGCAGGTGTCCAACCAGTGAGTGACTGCAGGACACGTGGGATGTGACAGGAACAGCTCCGTGGCTCTTTGGGGTCCCAAGGGCTCACTTGACAACTACACATTCCTTGCTGGTGCTCGCTTGCTCAGGTCCCTTTCAATATTGGTCAGTTCTTTAAGAACAGCTGGCATCTTAGTCATCTTCATTACCTTGATTATCTCATTGATTCATGATCATAGACAAGTAGGGATGGAAGGGACCTCCAGAAGTCATCTAGTCAAAACTGCCTGAGGCAGGACCATCCCTATCCAAAACACCCCATACAACCATAATCTAAATTCTACATAAGACTACATCAACCCTGCCTCAACATAGACCTAATACCCTAACTTTCCACAGGTAAACCAAGGGAACCACAGCAGCCAATGGCCTGCTTCTATAAAACATCATCAATATACACTCAAAAGGTCTTGGGTAGAGGCCCCCAGCTACAGAGGAAGGCACAAATGCCCCACAGTCCATACCAGTCTGACAATGGGGTAAAGCTCCTTGCTGACCCAAAATATGGCAATTGGTCTGACCCTGAACAAAGGGGCTAGAGACCCTGTAGCCATGAACTTCCAGCTTTGCGCCAAGCAGGCACACCCCAGTCAAAGTCCCCAATCTTGGCTGTAGCCAATACCTGATGCCTCTGGGAAAGTGTAAAAACACCCTGATACATAACAAAATGGTGTTGTAGGGTTCTCTCTTCCTCTTTTCCCCTTTCCCACTCTCCTCCTCATCTCTGTAACACTGGGAAAACTCATTTAGTCATGGCTTTTCAGTAGGGCAAGACAACACCTATATCCCACTATCACTGGATTAGACTGATCCACAGCTGAAGTTATACAGAGAGAAGAGGCTGAGACTTTCAGGCTACCTAGCTTAGTGCAACTGAGAAAGCTTGTGGATTTAAGGCTAGCCAGGGTCTTGACGAGGGAGAGATATGAAGCAACCCATTACAGGTGCAACCGGCTCTCTGCTAGTAAGGTAGTGTAGGGGTTGAGATTCTGGGTGTTCATATGGGAACACAGGGATCTCTCCATCCCACAGCTGATGAGGTACCTTATGTCTGTGTGTCTGACATATACATTCATGATACAAAGCCAGTGAAGAAAGCATGTTACGCCGTAGGCTGCTGTAACTCTTCTATCAGCATTAGTTGCTCAGACCCAGATGCTACCACTGCTTAGGAGGCTCATGTCTACACAGTGCTCCCAATAATTTTCCACACACAGTGCCCACAAAGCATGCCTTACCATATGAAATGAGCTCGCAAGATACCAGAATTACATTGCTGCAGGGAGTATGGGGCAGCTAACTGGTCCTAGGGATTTAGGTTCAGGGCCCAAGAGCTGAGACAAGCAAGTGCGTCTACACGAGACACTTTACTGTGCAGTAGAGCAGTTTACTGCACAGTAAGAGTGTGTGTCTACATGTGCACACATCTACTGTGCAGTAAACTGTTCTACTTGTGAGTAAACTTGCTACCTGCAAATGCAAGTATTAAATTTACTCACGAGTAGTTACTGTGCTGTAGTGCAGGTGTAGACCCTGACCAGGAACAAATTTACTCCTAGTCAGCTCTGCCATTAGGGGACCAGTCTCAGCACAGCTCTACATTGGCCCCAGGTCCAGGCCCTTAAAAGCTGCAATGCCATGTGGCTGTCAGGGCCATGCTGTCCAGATCTTCCGGGTGTTGTAGGCACCTGCCAGGCCTGCCAGCACCCGGGCCCAGCTGCAGCCAGCTTCTGGCCACTGGGGCCATTTCTACCTGGCTGCAGGTGACACCCAGCAGCCTGCCTGGACCCTGCAGGTGCTGCCTGGCACTGCCCGGCCACACAGCTGCCAGTCCCACACCATACCTCTGTGCTGAGTGTTGCAGGCAGCTGCCCAGGCCCAGCAACACTGGAACAGCCACAGAGGCTCAGAGTTGTTGCGGGAGCCATGCTAGCATCTTCCCCAATGCCACAGACTACCTCCTGGGGCCCCAGCTTGTCATTAGATGAGATTGCAGACCACATGATGCTGTGGGGTGAGGCTGATGTGCTCAGCCAGTTTGCATGGGGAAGGCTCTCCAACACTCATATTTATGAGGGGCTGTCAGGCTGTAGGGGCTGCAGCTGATGCTTCTAAACCTAGAATATTTAGGTTATTTCACAATGGTCAATATATCATGGAAGATATGGGTATGAGCATGGGTACGACCAGTTGACATGCCTGTGCTGCATAAAGGTCAAGGCCTTGATGGCACAGTGGGTCCCTGTGACTGACCACAACTGTTAGTCGGGGACTGCCTGCAAGTCCATGCCCTTTATATGGCAACTGGATGCCATTCTCACATACTGGGACCCTAGCCACAGCCATGTTCTGTACTCCAGAATAGGCAGTCATAGGAAAAAAAAAATTATGGCAAATTTACCGAATGTAACAGACATGCTTCCTCAAATATTAAATATAAATCAGCAGCTGATGCTTCTAAACCTAGAATATTTAGGTTCTTTCACAATGGTCAATATATCATGGAAGCCAGTTGTGGCTTTGCCTGCAATTGCTTCTTAAGCTGGCAGAGCCAAGTTTGTTCTTGCTGCAACTAGAGAAGCACAGACTCTTTTTGCTGTCCTTGCAAAAGTATTCACCTGATACTGGCTCATTTGGACATATTTGTAAACAAAAGCATTCTGTACTGAGGATTCTCAAGGCTTTGTCTGGTCCTACATTAACACAAGAGCAATATGGCAGAATTGTCTCTCTCCAATTGTAGAATTAAAAGTCTTTGCAAGCCTAGCTTGATGACAGCGGTCTTCACCAAAGACTTGATCCATCAGAACTTTTCTCTTACAACTTTCCCCTTATCTCAGGGTATTTTTTTTTTCTTACTATGCTTACTAGGATACAGTAAGTAAGAGCAAACACAAGTTTCAAAAGGATGAGATCCTGTGCATCCAAAACATCACTTTTAACTTTATATGCTATGCCTAACCTGGCAGGGCAAATGGGTTTTTTTCTGGGAGGACATTGTTTTTTTAGCCAGGAGTGTTATTGCAGGTCAGGCTTTTTTTCGGATGAGATCAGTAGCCAGAGACTGAAGAGGCACACCTGATAACCATGCTCCATTTTCTGGGTATATTGTTCTCAGGTGTGGCTATCCATTAATATGATATATGCAGTTATCCTGAAGCCAGGGTGCCATTGTTCACCACGGTAAACTCCAACACCCCCCACAGAACACAGTAATGGGGAAGGCTCTGCTGCACCAGTGCCCCAGGGTTACTTGTTGAAATGCAGATAAGAGGTCACTTGCAATGGGAATCAATTGAATGCAGCTCCCTAGACAGAGCTCTAGACCACAACTCCCTGGCTTGGTGGCGGTGCTGTGATCTGAAAGGCCGTCCTGCTGTGTATGTTCAATCAACCTTGCTTGGGAGAATACATATGGGATGATGGAGGAGGAGCAAATGGAGATTCAGGAAGAAATGCACGAGGACTGGGAAGTGGAAAATGGAGAACTGAGTGAAGAGTCCGAAATGGAGAATCTGGATGACATGGGCAAAGAGGACGAGAAGGAACTGTTGCTAATTACCCTGCTACTGGCCTTGGACTTAATACAAAACATACAGGTGCAGCTAACAATGGCAGCGTATGAATTGGTCCTCTCTCTCAACATTTGCAATGAAGAGATGCCTGCATGCAGAGGCGCCTTGTGAAAAAGGGCACTTAGATATGAAGTGGAGTGGGACAGCCAAGAGGCATGTGGACAGGACTCTGTGGATGAATCTCAGGAGCAGCAACTGCAGGGTCTGGGCCCACAAGAGCAGCTCAGACTGGTGGGAGTGAATTATGCTGACCACCTGGAACTACTAGCAGTGGCCAGAGATGTTCCGAATGACCAGGGAAATGTTTTATCATATCATCTTGATGCTGGGGCCACAAATTGTAAGGTAGGACATTGATGATGATGGGCGATCACTCACGAATGAGTAAGATTGTCTTCCAAGGATCTGAATAGTGAGTCCACAGGTGGCTCCACAGCCCAATTCTAGATCCACATATCTTGTCTTGTCACAGCGAAGACAGGTGTTTCCAGGAGGGATTGGCACTGTGTTGCTGTGTTGGATGTTGTTTTTGCCTGTTCTTCTTTTCCTCTTCTCCCTGTTAATGAGCTGTTTCAAAGTGTTGAGGTCCCTCTGAAAGAGACTCCCTCCATTTTGGTCAGTCCTGGTCAAGGGTCTCCCCAAGTGTTGATGTCAGTGTTACACCTCTTCATATTTGCCTTCAAGGCATCTTTGAAGTGCTTTCTTTGCCCTTTGCTGACCTTCTTTTACCTGTGAGAAAGAGATTCTCTTTGGAAGGCAGAGTCAGGCATGCAACCAACACGACCTGTCCAGTGAAGTTGGTTTTGGATGATCACGACCTCGATGCTGATGGAATTTGCTTCAGCCAAGAAGCTGATGTTTGTGCATCTATCCTCCCAGCTAATCCGAAGGATCTTGTGAAGGCACCATTGCTGGTACTTTTCCAAGCTCTTGAGAGGTCTTCTGTATGTGGTCCAAGTTTCCGAGCCATACAGCAGAGTTGGAATGACAATGGCTCGATAAAACAAGAGCTTCATTTCAGCAAGGATGTCATGATTTAAGAAGACTCTCTTACTCAGACATCCAAAGGCTGTGATTACAACACCACTTGAAATGTGCATTTCCATGTTGATGTCTGCCTTTGATGAAAGATGGCTTTCAAGATAGGCGAAGTGATACACATTCTCCAGCTATTCTCCGTTGATCTGAATTGGAGGGGGGCGGGGGGTGGGGGGGTTGTTTCTCCATTTGGAGCAGGTTGGTAAAGGACTTGCATTTTCCTGATGTTTAGCGTTAAGCCAATACTTTCGTAGACTTCAGAGAATACATTATGAATGGTTTGGAGGTCTTGTTCAGATTGAGCAACGACAGCATTGTCATCTGTGTACTAGAGCTCCATTATGGATATTGTTGTGGTCTTTGTTTTGGACTTAAGTCTGTTGAGGTTGAAGAGAGTCTTCCATCCATCCTATACACAATTTTAATTCCAGGTGGGAGCTTTCTGTCGACAAGGTACATTATGGTGGAGATGAAAATGGAAAACAAAGTTGGAGTGATGACATAACCCTGCTTCATTCCAGTTTTCACCTCAAATGGTTCGGTTTGATTCCCATTGTTGAGAACTCTTGCTGACATGTTGTCATGGAGAAGTTTCAGAACACCGATTAACTTGTTTGGGCAGCCAATTTTGGATACGATTTTCCATAGGGCTTCATGATTTACAGAATCAGAGGCTTGAGAGAGGTCAATGAAGGCCAAAACAACCTATTTTGCTCATGGCACGTCTTCTGGATTTGACGTGCTGTAAAGATCATGTCCGCAGTTCCTTGAGATGGTCTGAAGCCGCTTTGAGATTCTGGAAGAATTTCTTCCGCAAGTGGGAGAAGACGGTTAGCAAAGATATGGGCAATGACTTTCCCCAGCAGTGGCTAAAGAGATGCCCTAGTAGTTTCCGCAATCAGCTCTGTCCCCCTTCTTGAAGATGGTACCAAGAGACAGCGAGAAGGTGGGGGCAGAGAGAGAGTGTAGGCGGGGCCATATCTACAAAGAGAAGCTGGTTGGGCAGCCCTTGTACGGGATTGCCTGGCAGCACATATTATTTATGCTGCCAACAACTAGCAGTGGTTGTTTTTAATAAAATTTAATTTAATCATTTACAACATAAACCATCTTTGTCTGTCTTCAGGGTTGGTTGAGGGGAGCGGGCAGTGGGTAGAGGATAAGCAGAGCATGGGCAGAGGTGGACTGGGGTAGGGTGTGGACTAGGGTAGACAGAGGTAGGTTATTGTTCGCAGGCTGGCATTGGTCGGGGGGGGGGGGCGCACAGATCATTACACAACACCGCCTAACCAGCCTGAATCATGTCCTGCAAAGGGTTAAGTAAATCCCTTGTTGGCCGGGTGAGGCGGTTGGGAGAGGGTGGGATGGGAAGTGAAATCCTCCTATAGGTGTCTGCTGTATCCAGCTGCTTCTTGCCCAACTTCTATATCAAACTGCAAAGAACCCTTTTTTTGGAGTAAAAAAATGCTCTCCCTTCCTGTGACATTATTGTTTATCAAAGTGCTGCAATGCTGACATGCATCTACACACAGAAAGATTGGGGGACAGACATGGGGGGGCATGCAGTCCATATTCAACTCCAACATTCAACCCCAACTCCCCACCATTTCCCAAACACCTGAACATTTCACAAAGCCATACGCCACACAAAACACACAATGCCACGGGTATTCATGGCACACGTCACTGGGCAGGAGAAGGAAGAAGCAGCCCCTGTTGGGGGTCCCCATGGAAACTGTTCCAAGCCCAGACAGCTAGGGAATGCTGGGAAACATAGTCCTAAAAACACAGAAAACTAACAAATATTGGACGAAACCCTTAAGCTTTCTAATAAGCATTCGTTCATGGCACACATCTGTTTTGGCAACACACTGCCACCCAACCACCCACCCTAACACCAGCACCACCACCAGCTACAATTGCCAATGGTGATGTGGAGGATGAGGAGCTGGGACAGCACCCGCTCCTCTCACCACATAGAAATGTATATTTCTGATTGACTATATCTGTTACAAAAAATCATATATACATTTATGTTACTTTCTAACATGGGGAGGGTAATGGGGGTGGCAGGGGATGATGCACATGGCTTGATGGTGTCAGGATCCGTCATGGGGGTCACCTGCTGGAGACTGGACAGAGCCTAGAGGGGTGCAAGTGGCAGGGTTGTGGGGTGACCACATTTTGGCCACAGGCAGGGGGGACAGGGGGATTAGTGTGAGGCTCCCAGCAGCGGAGGACGGTGGAGGGAGGGGATTAGTAATACTGGGGCATTACTTACTGGTTTACTAGCAGACATGCACCTCCTGCTGCAATTCATTAGGAAAGAGCACCAGGGTTGATTGATATTTGACGCCCCCCTGCTGGAATTTATGGGGAACTGCACACCGGGCTTAACTGGTTGGAAAGCCCTGTGCCTGCAAGCACAACCTCGAGGCGCCAAAATAAACAAGTTTAAAAGTTTTAATCCTGGTTCAATCCATGAGAATTAAACGCCATGTTGTGTACAAGCACCCCATGTTTTTGTTTTCCGTCCTGGACTTTATGGCATTTTGGGGAGTAACTCTGGCTGTAGTTTGCATAAAATTCAGCTACACCAAAAACGACACAAACCATTTTAAAATACTCATTTTTCTTTTTCTCCTGTTTTTCCTTTCTTTTTTAAGCACTGGCCACTCCCATATCCTTTTCCTGACTCCGTGGCATTGTTAGAAACCTTTTCCCGGGTGCACCTGCCTCTTTTCGAGCTGCTTTCTGCTGGATAGCCTGCCATCGTCTCATCTCGTATGTCCCTCCCGGGAAGGAAACCGGCTCTACGAGCCGGAGGCGAAGTGAAGCCTTTGCGCGGTGCCGCGAACCGCCTCCCCCACAAGCCGATCCGCACTCCGTTTCCTCCCGCCGCCACTCCCCGCGCCGGCGTTCGCGCCCGGAAGGCAGGCGGGGGAAACCACTTGGCTGAACAGAGGAGGGTGCTCCTCGCCTCCCGACCGCTTCCCACAAGCAAGGCTGCTGCTGCGGCAGGGACCTCTCCCCCCTCGGGCTCAGAGGCCGCTCCCGGTCCAAGGTAGCAAGTCGGGGAGTGTCCAAGCGGGAGGGCAAGGCAGGGCCGAGGGAGCGCCGCGGCCCCGGACCCCAGACTCATGGCTCCGGCGGGGCTCTGGGCCGTCTGGCCGCTGCTGCACGTGCTGCTTGGTGCGGCCCGCGCCGCCTACGTCATCACCGTGGACGCCTCGCAGAACCAGCGCGCCTTGACACCCTTCTGGAAAAGCGCCGGCTTCTGGTAAGTCGCGCTCGGGGCCCGGCTGCGCATGCGCCCGCGGAGGCAAAGGCGCCTGGGCTCGGCCGGCCCGCTGGGGCTGTAGCCTCGCTTGCCGGTGCGGCGCCGACCCCCGACTTAAGGGGACGCGGCGCTCCCTCGGTGGCTCCGACCCAGCTCGTAGGCACAGGACGGCCCAACGCGGGGCCCGGCTGCTTGCGGCCTCTTTTCTGGTGAGCCCCGCTATGAAGCCTGGCGTCCCGCCCCTGCTCACGTCACGAGCCTGAACTCGGTTGTGAAGGTCCCCCGGCCCTTGTTCACAGCTAACGGAGGCCCAGTAAACACTGGTTACTAATGCATGACACGTCCGAAAGGTTCCTGGCCCCTTTTCAAAGCTAATCGAGACCCAATAAAAGCTCGTTATTAACGCATGATGCATCCGGAAGAGAGAGGATGTCATTCGCTGTGCACATTTACTAATGAATGTGTGCGATAGCATCAAGTGCAGATCTGTAAATGAAGGTCAGGTGAGGATGGGATTATGAGGCAAAATACTTCTTGAGCCACCGCAGTCTTCCTGTCAGTGCCACTGGGGGACTGTCCCAAAGACCCCTGACCACAGTCCTGCCTGGCCCAAAGCATGGTTTGGTCCTGCCAGGCTGCAAACTCACAGCCCCCACCATGCCCACTGCACTAAGTATAATGGATGGAATAAGAATTGGCTTTTGGGCTGGGATTATGGCTGGAAATCCTGTTTGGACCACCCCACAGCATACCTCTGTGGTACTGCAGGACTCTCCCAGACACGTCTGACCAGTCTTGCCCTGTCCAGAGCGCTGTTTGTGCCAGGCTGCTAACTGGCAGCCCCCCATGCCCACTCTACTAAGTATAATGGCTTGAATAAGGAACTGGCTTTTGGGCTGGGATTATGATTGGAAATGCTTTTTGGGCCACCCCACACCGTGTACCTATGGCACTGGGGGACTCTCCTAGACATCTCTGGCCAGGGTCTTGCCTGGCCCAAAGCTCAATTTGTGTGTGCCAGGCTGCCAACTGGCAGTTGCCCCCATGCCCACTGTACTAAGTATATGGGCTCAAATAAGGAACCATTTTTGGCTGGGTTTATGCTTGGAAATCTTTTTTGGGCCACCCCATACCACGGCTCTGTACCACCAAGGGACTCTCCCGGACATCTCTGGCTAGAGACTTGCCCCACCCAAAGTTCAGTTTGGCCATGCCAGGGTGCCCACTGACAACACCCCAGCCACTGCTAAGTATACGGACCTGAAAACGGAACTGGATTTTGGCTGGGATTATAGCTAGAAATCCTTGGGCCACCCGACATCATGCCTCTGAGCCACCAGGGGACTCTCCTGGACATCTCTGACCATAGATTTGCCTGGCCCAAACCACAGCTTGGCCATGCCTGGCTGCCAACTGACACCCCACCCCAACCACTCTACTAAGTATATGGGTTTGAATTAGGAACTGGTTTTTGGGATGAGATTATAGACTTCATAGACATTAGGGCTGGAAGGGACTTCAGAAGATCATCGAGTCCCGCCTCCTGCCCCAGGGGTAGGAAGTCAGCTAGGGTCAAAGGATCCCAGCAAGATAGATGTCCAAATGTTTCTTAAAAGAGTCCAGAGGATGTGCCTCCACCCCCTCTGAAGGGAGTCTATTCCAGGCCTTGGGGACTTGGACAGTAAAGAAGTTTTTCCTTATGTCCAGCCTGAAGATGATTGAAAATCCTTCCTGGGACACCCCACGCCATGCCTCTATGCCAGCAGGGGACTCTCCTGGCCATCTCTGACCAGAGACTTGCCTGGCCCAAAGTGTGGCTTGGCTGTGCCAGCCTACCAGCTGGCAGCCTCCCATGCATGAGCTCGAAAAATGAATTGGGTTTGGGGCTTGGATTACGTTTGGAAATCCCTTTTAGGACACTCTGTGGCACCAGGGCAGTCCGGACATCTCTGATCATGGTCTTGCCCGGTTCAAAGTGCAGTTAGTTCATGCCAGGCGTCCCTGTGACAGCCCCCTCAGACACTGTACTAAGTTTATGGGCTCTAATAAGGAATTGACTTTTGGGTTTGGATTATGGCTGGAAATCCATTTGGGCCACCCCACGCCATGACTCTGTGGCACCAGGGGACTCTCCTGCACATCCCTGATCAGAGTCTTGTCCAGCCCAAAGCACAGTTTGGCCATGCCAGGCTGTCAACTGACAGCCCCCTTTATCTGCGTGCCCCCCCCAACTGTACTAAGTATATGGGCACTTTGCATTTCTCCTTGTTGAACTGCATTCTGTTGTTTCCTGCCCACTTGTCCAACCTGTCCAGGTCTGCCTGCAGCTGTTCCCTGCCCTCCGGCGTGTCCACTTCTCCCCATAGCTTTGTGTCATCTGCAAACTTGGACAGAGTACATTTCACTCCCTCGTCCAAGTCGCTGATGAAGACACTAAAGAGTATCGGTCCAAGGACCGAGCCCTGCGGGACCCCACTGCCCACACCCTTC
>NW_005841935.1:1474404-1478108 GCF_000455745.1 Alligator sinensis
CCAAGTCACAGCCTCTTAACTTGTTCACCAGTATGGGGTGGGATACCGTATCGAAGGCCTTCCTGAAGTCTAAGTATACGACATCCACCCCTCCTCCTGTGTCCAGGCATTTCGTAACCTGGTCATAAAAAGAGACTAGATTGGTCAGGCACGATCTGCCTGCCACGAACCCGTGCTGGTTTCCCCTCAGCATAATTTGTCCTGCCGGGCTCTCACAAATGTGAGCTTTGATAATTTTTTCAAAGACTTTGCCAAGGATGGAGGTGAGACTGACAGCATGTCAGGCTGCCAGCTGCCAGTCCCTCCATGCCAACTGTACTAAGTATATGGGCTCAAATAAGGAACTGTTTTTGGCTGAGTTTATGCTTGGAAATTGTTTTTGGGCCACCCCACACTATGACTCTGTGGCACTAGGAGATTCTCCAGGGCATCCTGGAGAGCGTTGTCCAGCCCAAATGGCAGTTGGGCTCTTTCATGCTGTCAATTAGGAAGGAGCCCCTGCTCCCCCAGTCCCTGTACTAAGTATAATGGTTTGAATAAGGAACTCTTTTTGGGCTAAGATTAGAGATGGAAATGCTTCTGGGCCACCCCACACTGTGACTCTGTGGCACCGATGGACTCATCCGGATATCCCTAAAGTAAAGTGGGCATGGGGGCTGTCAGTTGGCAGCCTGGCAGGACCAAACCGTGCTTTGGGCTGGGCAGGACTGTGGTCAGGGGCCTTTGGGGCAGTCCCCCAGTGGCATCGACAGGTAGTTTGCAGCAGCCCAAGGAGTACTTTGGCTCATAATCCCATCCAAATCTGACCTTCATTTAAGGATCTGTACCTGATGCAGGATATTTTACATATTAATTAGTACATGTGCATTGGTAATGAAATTCTCTCTCTTTAGGATGTGTAATTCATTAATAGCAAGCTTTGATTGGGTCTAGATTAGCTTTGAAAAAGGAACTGGGAACTAGGAATAAGGAATAAAGAACCAGGAATTAAGGAACTGGGAATATGCAGCCAGCCTCGTTTGCACATGGCTGTTGCCTGCTGTTGTGGAATCCTCTTAAGTGAGGCTGTGTGGGTGAGGCAGAGAGCAGCGTGTGGCCCAGCTTCTCTCCGTGTTAAACGCTTTCAAGCAGCACAATGGCTTCTGCAACAGCTTTCAGCTGAAAGAAAAGGTCCCCTGTGAGCTGCTCCTAGGGATGATGTGTACTTGGGTCAGAAAACTCCACTCTACATTGGCTGAACTTTGACCCCTAGTTGTTATTATTCACCCCTTCCAATAAATCACTAGGTCATGCTGACTGAAGTGGTTTAAGGACACCAGGCAAATGTTGATGGGTTGCTGCTTATAATAGTGCCAGTGCTTTGCAGGCAAGCCACCCTAGGGAGAACACTAAGGCAGCTTGCAGCAAGAATGAGGATGTTTTTAGGCAGTTCCTGTAGCTTGCAGAGGCCTTTGAGAGCCTCATGCCAGACCAGAGGAGACTCATTCACACTGCTTTGTGGATAAAAAAATCCAAATCATTATCAACAGCAACAGCTTTGAACAGATCATCATGCATTGAAGCTCCATGTTTTATGTTGTATCCCGAGGCAGAAACTTTGCCTGGAATCTTAGATGTTTAAGGTACACATAAATACTTTAACTTACTGAACAGCTGCATATGTTACAATCATCTACTCAGAAGAGTGTAACACCCTCCACTGTTGACATGTGATTTGTTTAAATACCTTAATTCCAAGAATGAATGCTTATTTTCACACAGCTTCATGGATAGCATATGCTAATGTAATAGAAGACCTTATTGTAGTGCATTTCTACCAAGGGACAAAAATTCAGTTGTGCAAACATTAGCTCTTTACTGGCAGTATAATCTGTGCTAAGTGCAAGTCTTGAGTCTTGTCTACACTACAGTCTCTCTGTAATTGCTTTGTAATGTAGATACTCAAAAGTTAGTTTGGGGACATGTGGCAGTCGAGCAGCACCACATAACTCAGCTCAGTCTAATTTATCTTGCCGCAAAACCACATTGGCCTCAGCCCACAGAGGCATTTAGGGACCTAAAGGTATTTACTGTGGTGGGAGCCAGGGTGTAGACAGACAACATAGTTGCACTGTAAAGGGAAGTGGGGTAGGGTGGGAAGGGCAGGACATAATATGGTGCACCTGAATCCAGTTTAACTTTCATCTTCCTGCTCCTAACCCACATATATTCTTTTAAAACAGTGTAGTTGTATGTCTGTCCATGCTCTCATGCCCTCAGGCTCTAAATGCCTATATCAGGGTTTGTCAACCAAGAGTACACATACCCCCAGGGGTACTTAGAAAGGTTTTTTGGATATGCATGGGTGGATGAGGATGAAGAGCCCCAGGGCACCATGGCGGTATCCCCCCCCAGCACATTTGTCTCCTACCCGGGGGAGGGGGAGGAGTGCACCAGGTGCTGCCAGCCCCACACAGCACATCACAACACCTCCTTGCCCCCACCCCAGCTTGCTCTCCTGATTGGCTGCTGGGCCGCTGCCCTCAACCAATAGCCAGCGGTGGGTGGCAGTCCTCATGTGTGAGCTCTCCCACAGTTTGCCTACCCCCTTCCCAGCACCACCACTATGCGCAACCCTGAGAGGGCATGGGGGGTGCGCATCCCCAGATCTGCTTGTGGTGCAGGGTGGCATAGGGTAGGCTGCGGTTGCTCTGGGCTGTTCCTGGTGGGGGGGCTGGGCTGTACTGCGCTCAGGGCAGGCAGTGGTGGCGCTGGGAGTGGTGTCAGGGAGCCGTGACAAATTCTGGAGTGGCTGCAGCCCCTCCTGTAGCCCCATCCCAGTGCTGCTGCCTGCCCTGAGCACAGTGCAGTCCAGTCCCTGCCAGGAAGAGGTTGGTGTTGTCCCAGGCCCAGCAAGCCCCTCACACAGATCCGGGGGCACACACCCCCCGTGCCCTCCTGGGGTGTGCACAGCTCAGTCCCGTGCTCTGCCAAGCTGTGCAGTGCCTGCCCGTGCCCATGTCCGTGCCCCACTCCTTCCCTCACCATGGGGCTATGGGGTGGCAGGGGAGCTGCAGCCACTCCAGAATTCTTTGCCTCAGTGTTCCTAAGTGAGGGGCAAGACAAGTCTCTCACTGGGATTGTAGAGAGGCAGCAGCAAGGTGCCAGACTACCATGCGTAGACCCTGAGATGGTGCAGAGTCACTTGGAGAAACTGGATGCAGAGCCACTGGCAGAAATATTTGAACGCTCGTGGCGCATGGGCCAGGTTCCGGAGGACTGGAAAAGGGCCAATGTGGTCCCCATTTTCAAGAAGGGGAGGAAGGAGGACCCGGGCAACTATAGGCCAGTCAGTCTCACCTCCATCCTTGGCAAAGTCTTTGAAAAAATTATCAAGAGGCAAAGTCTTTGAAAAAATTATCAAGGCTCACATTTGCGAGAGCCCAGCAGGACAAATTATGCTGAGGGGAAACCAACACGGGTTCGTAGCAGGTAGATCATGCCTGACTGATCTAATCTCTTTTTATGACCAGGTTACAAAATGCCTGGACACAGGAGCAGGGGTTGATGTCGTATACTTAGACTTCAGGAAGGCCTTCGATTACGGTATCCCACCTCATACTGGTGAACAAGTTAAGAGGCTGTGACTTGGATGACTACACGGTCCGGTGGGTGGCAAATTAGCTAGAGGGTCGCACCCAGAGAGTCGTAGTGGATGGGTCGGT